>NC_081564.1:42192733-42355914 GCF_022355385.1 Mustela nigripes | reverse complement strand
TTAATGCGTTGAACGTTTCTTTTGTAACTGTTTATTATAAAGTAATTCTTAATATTTTTTGTTTTTCAAGAACTTTAATGTAAAATAAACTGTTGTAATGCTTCAATGATTTAAAGTCACACTTTTCTTTTCATACAGATAAAGACACAATAAATAAAATTAGAGATTTACGAATGAAAGCTGAAGACTATGAAGTAGTGAAGGTGATTGGTAGAGGTGCATTTGGAGAAGTACAATTGGTAGGTTATTATAATGAGATTAAAAAGCAATAAAATTAAAAATCCATTTGTGTGTCTAACATAATGTGAGATGATAATGGTTTTTATAAAATTATTGCTTTAAATTGCTCTAGGCAGTCTTGCCAAAGGATGTGAAAGCCTAGTTAATGCGTTGAACGTTTCTTTTGTAACTGTTTATTATAAAGTAATTCTTAATATTTTTTGTTTTTCAAGAACTTTAATGTAAAATAAACTGTTGTAATGCTTCAATGATTTAAAGTCACACTTTTCTTTTCATACAGATAAAGACACAATAAATAAAATTCAGCCAAATTCAGCAGTAGTATGAAATATTTTCCCCAAGCATCCATGGGAGAGAAGAGGTTTCAAGTGTCAGAAGAAAAATCTTTACTTGTAATATTAGACTTCTAAAATGTTATGGAATCCTAAGCTTTATAAATAGAAAGCACCGTGCATAACAGGGTGGAGAAAGGGGAGTGTGCTATCATATAGGAAATAAAGACTTTTTTCTAACATTACTTGCTTTCTGGTCATTGAAGCCTTGACATCTAATTGGGAAGAGATTAAAAAAAAAAAAAAAAAAACTAGAACAGTAATGTTATATTTAACAAGGTGTTAAAATCATTTGGTAAATTGTTCTGGTAAACACTGGGCAAAAAGTTCATTACTTTCTGTTTGCAATTTTAAAGGTAAGACATAAATCCACCAGGAAGGTATATGCTATGAAGCTTCTCAGTAAATTTGAAATGATTAAGAGATCCGATTCTGCTTTTTTCTGGGAAGAAAGGGACATCATGGCTTTTGCTAACAGCCCTTGGGTCGTCCAGGTATGATTTTGCTGCTGTTTCATTATTTCTGTAATAATTTGTAACTAAAAATATTGGAGAAGCTTAATTTGTTTTCTAGAACGTAATAGAGAGTTTATTTGGCAATTACAGAATTGTCTAACATATTGTTACTTTTTTTAAGTCATAAAATTTAATTTTATTGAATTGTCTCTAGGAGGAGAAAGTAAGGCCAAAGCAAAACAATTCATGTGCCTGTAGACTTTAAATATTAGAAAATTTAAATAATCTGCTTTGATTGAGGAAAGTCATATATTATCATCTTCTGATAGATACTTTATTTAATGTTGAAATTTAAGTTTTTTCCCCAGATATGATATCCTCTTATATTCTGTTTATTTAACCATCTATTCATCTATTTGTCTCATTTGTGGAGAGGAAGGAATGGGAAAATGAAGGAAGAGGGGAGTTAAGGTAATCCTTCAAATAATGTGTTGGCTGTAGGTTTTTCAGTGGGAAGGAGAATACAGTAGAAGTCAGTAGTTTTAAGTTCTAGTCTTAACTGTCAAAAACATCTCCCTTGCTCAAAAATGTGGAAGTTGGCTTAGATTGGTTATTTTCACCTGTGGAGAATACCTTAGGTGGAATCATTGGGACAAGCAGGAATTTGAGGAGGTTATAATATGGGTTTTCCTTTTCTGCCTCAACTAGAGCAGCTCCATATTTTATGTCTTATGTATTGGGGTTATGTAAGGATGCATATGGGGGGAAGTAAATCTTCTGGTTTAAAAAAAAACAGCTGTTGGGTGGACTAGATCATTTCTAAATTTTTAACATGAATTTACAGGATATAATGAACAGTGTCCTAAATAAAAACAGCAGTAATTGAAATAAAAAGGATATGGAAAATATTTAAGAGTTATGTATGACTTTTTATACTTGAAATGTCAGCTCTGGTTTTTTTGTTTGTTTGTTTTAAGATTTTATTTATTTGACAGAGACACAGCGAGAGAGGGAACACAAGCAGGGGAAGTGGGAGAGGGAGAAGCAGGCTTTCCATTGAGCAGGGAGCCTGATGCAGCACTCAATCCTAGGACCTGGGATCATGACCCAAGCTGAAGGCAGACGCTTTAGGACTGAGCCACCCAAGAGCCCATCTGCTCTGTTTTTATCAGCTGTGTGGAGCAGAGATTTTTCAGGCTTGGTATCACTGACATTTTGGGCTATCACTTTGTTTTGTGGGCTGTCCTATGCATTATCAAATTTTCAGCAGCGTCCCTGACTTCTACGGGGGTGATGCCAGTAGCACCTCTCCACAGGCTGCCTATCATTCATAACAACCAAAACTGTATTTAGACATAGTTGAACATTTACCTGGTGATGTTGGGATGGGGATGGGTGGTTAGGTGACAGTTATTTTCCTCTGGTTAAGAACCAGTGATATATGGGGCGCCTGGGTCCTGGGGTCGAGCCCCGCATCGGGCTCTCTGCTCAGCGGGGAGCCTGCTTCCCCCCCTCTCTCTGCCTGCCTCTCTGCCTACTTGTGATCTCTCTCTCTGTCAAAAAAATAAATAAAATCTTTAAAAAAAAACCCAGTAATACAGAAAATCTTAAGTGTTCTGTAGGTGGTTAAAAGACATAGGACATAATTTTAACATTTACAACGTGCTATTTGAAGCTTTGTTTTTCTTGACACATTGTCAAGAAAACTACCACCAAAGCAACATTGTTTCTTTAATTGTGGTACCCAAATGGTAAATTATATACTTTAATCTGGGCTGACCTTGGGATGCCGCTTAGTTTCTCATCCATCCCTAAAATATCTTTTTAAAATAACCAAGTCTGTAACTAAAACCATTAAACACTATTTAAAAGTGAAACAAGAAGATTTTAAGACACATGTCTGTGTAAATAAAGTATCATTTTCTCTAGGGCTCTATTTTATTTTAGTTTGATTCTGATCTCATGTTTACTTAAAATGTTCTTTTGTAAATTTGCTTTTTTTTTTTTTTTAACTCAAGCTAGGTCACATAAATACATTTATACCTGGTATTCTTGCCAATTTCCTGTCAATGGATTTCACTCTTCCTGCTTGACTCTAGCTGCTGCCCTCTTCCTGTTACTTATTTTACTGCTCCTCCTCCCATTGACTATTACGTACTGAGCATCTGTTATACCAGGTGCTTTCTACATTCACTGATCTTTTTAACAACTCTGAAAGGCAGTTAATCCTTGGTATATCTCCATTTACAGATTAATTTATGTTTCTCCTGATTAGACATTTTGTGTTTGCAAACTGCCATTACTAGGTCCAGACTCTGACGAAGTAGCCCATATAAAAGTCAAACAGGGTATAGTCCCTTACATTTTTCTGGAAGGGATTATAGTGACAGGGACTTAGGGAGGTTAAATAAATTGCCCAGTCACATGGCTAATGGACAGCTGAGCATGTAGTCCAGTTTTTCAGACTTCTTGAGAATTATTGTGTAGATATAAATTTAACAGTAGACCTCATAGGAGCATACGTTATATCAGAATTATAATCTCTTTGCTTAGGTCACTTGTATATTCTTTGTTGAAGCTACTATAATTTTTAAAAATTCTCACTGTAAAAAATTGAATTAGTGTAGCAATGTGTAGAGAAAACAGTTTTGATCTGACTCCTCAGAAATAACCACAGTTCCTTTGCATATGCAGGGGACTTTGTGATGTTTATGTTTGTGTGTTTTGTTTTTTTAAGAGTACCTTAGTTACTGCAATTTGACTATTTTAATTAAATTTTAACATTAGTATTTTTGTCATTTTTTAAATGAAAGTTTTGCTTAATCTTAATGATTTTCTTGTATTTGTATAGCTTTTTTATGCATTCCAAGATGATCGTTATCTCTACATGGTGATGGAGTACATGCCTGGTGGAGATCTTGTAAACTTAATGAGCAACTATGATGTGCCTGAAAAATGGGCACGATTCTATACTGCAGAAGTAGTTCTTGCATTGGATGCAATCCATTCCATGGGTTTCATTCATAGGTAAAGATAAAAACGCTTTAAGTTTTTTCATTTGTTGGAGGGCAGGGGAAGCTGAAAAGTACTTAAACTTTATTAGGTTGACATTTCCTACTCAAAACCCACCTATTCTCCATGTGAGATAAGTGGTATTTCAGAATTTAAATCAAAATTCAGAGTTTTATTATTTCAGTTTAATGTTGATATAAATGTATTCTTTAATTTCCCTTAATCTGATTATATACTTTTATTTGGTTCTGAAAAATAAAAATTATAGGCTGGTTTTCTGAGGTATGTGCCAGTTAAATACTTTTAATTTTTTATATGCAAATTAATTTGCTTTTGATTCATTTTTTATATTCAAAATTTTTAATATACAAATAAGTTGCTTTTAATTAGTGAATAGATCATATTTATTTGATAAAAGAACAGTTTCATTTGTTTTACAAACATCACTTGAATCCAATGCAGTTGCTGTGCTAAGTGCCAGGGATACAAAAATGAAAGTGATTTAGATCCTGTCCTGGGGTTATTTATGTACTTAAGTTAAAAAGTGTGTTTCAGTTATTTTTTTAATGTCTGAATATTGTGTTTTTTTATGGTTATTCTCTCTCAAATGGTTTGCTTTCCTCCTTGGAAGAATCAAACTCTTTTTAAAAGAAAGGGGGATATTAAATGCCTTTCTCTAAGGCATTGACATATAAAGGAATTTCCCTGCTGAAATTCAATTTATAGATATGGACAGAGTGAGCACATACGAATCAAAAATGGCCTTATCCACAATGACTGGGGATATAGGGCCTAAAATAACTGCCTCATAGAATTTTTATCAGTGTCTGGTTTTAGAAACACTGTTTTTTTCCTCCCTCAGAGATGTGAAACCTGATAACATGCTGCTGGATAAATCTGGACATTTGAAGTTAGCAGATTTTGGTACTTGTATGAAGATGAATAAGGTTAAATAATTTTGCTAATTCAAGATAACTGCTTTTTAGAAAATGCTGTAAGAATGTACTAACCATAGCTAGACTTGTACAGAATTGATACGACCTGTCTTATTTGTTAAAATAGATGCCAGGATTTCAGTGTTTAATTAGTAACTTGATTGTAAGTGATTTATATTTTCCTCTCTACTTAAGTGTTGATTGCCATATTTATTAAACCTTTTATAACAACTCTAATACATAGTATTGCTGGTAACTAGGAGTGAAACTCATCATTAAATACTAAGACCAGTATTAAAATTAGACTTTCATAAAAACTGGATTTCAGTGATATGTGTATTTTTTAGTGTTTTACTTAGCCTGTTAACATGTAGAAGATCTTATTGCTTATTTTGGGAGTTAATTTTAAAAGATACCATCTGTCCTCATTATTTTCAAAATAAATAACATACTTCTAGCTGAAGTGGCAAATATGCTACTTGTTTCAGTTGAAATAGTTAATATTCTTGGAAACTTACCACAGAACAATAGCCAAAAAGTTGTATTTATTATTTTAAAAGGAAAATTATTGCTTAGAAGGAAACACTACATGAGAACTTCTGTGTGAACATCTAATTATAATTCTGTTGCATTAATATCAGCGAAAATAAGTAATAGGTATATATAGTCTTTACACTTAGTTTTGGGCTTTTTTTTTTTTTTTTGGAGAGTTAAATTGCATATTAAGTAGATATTCAATGTGCTCAGTATTATTACACCCTTTTCCATTACACATACTTCTGCATTTTTATATTTGTACAGTTGACTCGTATGTTTTTTTTACAGTTTCAAGCATGGTTAGATTGAATGACTATTTTAGTTAGAAAAAGTTTAATCAGTATTATATATTAATGTTATCAAGTGATTCATCCTATCAGTCCCTTAATCTGCTTGCATTGGCTTATATACTTGGTCTCTGCAGTTATGATGAGGTCATTATATTGGCACAACTGGGTGGCAGTGTGTCTTTCTAGAGTAATATTACGATGTAAAAATCACTAATGTATCTAGAAACACAAGCACACACATATTTTGAATACATTGTGTATATAATATGTATATGTAATTAGCCTATGTGTTCATTTTTGTCAAGTTTGCATTAGGTTTTGATATATTTTATAGCCCAAAGATGCAGAGTTCTATAGGTTTTATTAGGAAAGTCATTTTAAATAGTTCAGAATTTATATATGTATTCTAGTTCAGAAGTTAACCTGCTTCTTTTTTTTAGGAAGGTATGGTACGATGTGATACAGCAGTTGGAACACCTGATTACATTTCCCCTGAAGTATTAAAATCTCAAGGTGGTGATGGCTATTATGGACGAGAATGTGACTGGTGGTCAGTTGGGGTATTTTTATATGAAATGCTTGTAGGTAAGTAAAGGAGAATTTTGTATACCTCTAAGATAGTTGTTCATCCCAGAAGTTAGCCATTTGGCTTCTTCTAATAAGGCATTTATTGCATTAAGCAAAGTTAATTTTGTTTGTAGAAAACAAACTAATTGAAACCTGCCTTGTGTGTTTTTAAAAGCTATTTAGAAGATTTAAGCAACTTTGTGATGTTATTTCTTTTTTATATATTAAGTGTATGTCTTTAATGCATATATAGTAATCTTTAAACATGTAACATTGACTCTTTTCCTTTGAAACTGTTTTTTTTAGTGTATCTTATTTTGTTTTCCCTATCAATTTTTTCAGGTGATACACCTTTTTATGCAGATTCTCTGGTTGGAACTTACAGTAAGATTATGAATCATAAAAATTCACTTACCTTTCCTGATGATAATGATATATCAAAAGAAGCAAAAAATCTTATTTGTGCCTTCCTTACTGACAGGTAAACAGTCTTAACATTGAACTTTAATTTATTCTAAGGAAATTCTCATTTTGCTGCTCAGTATTTGAGGTGTGTATCTCAGCTCCTGTAGTTGAACTGGTGGAATAAAAATAATACCATTCCCCAAATCATTAATGATAGTGAAATACAGTGTTTTGTGATATTCTGGATGGCTTTCTGGATCTCCAATCACTTGCGTTACCTAGGAAATTGGGATAATACTCTTTTTTGATGGCTAGATTAGATGATTTTTTTTTTTAAGGTTCATTGTTGAATTTTTAATTTGGTCAAGTATAAAAATTATATTTTCTTGAGTCTGAGGGTTTTTTGACATGTAACATCTCTGAAATTAGAGTGCATCTTATACTACCATGTCTTAATTAGTAACATTTTTTTCCTAGTGATGGAAAAATTACGCATTTTCTAATTGATGCCATTTAAGATAATTCAGTATTGTATAGTTGAAATTTGCTAAGAGAGTAGAATTTAAATGTTCTTACCAAAAAGAAAGGTAAATAGATGATGTGATAGATGTGTTAATTCTCAGTGGGAGAATCCTTTCACAATGTGCACATATGTCAAAACACTTTTTACACTTTACATATCTTAAGATTTTTGTCAGTTATACCTCAGTAGAGCTGGAAAAAAGATTTAATTATATATGATTTTATGTTTGTTGAAATTAAGTAAATAGTGCAAACCTATAAAGATGTATGTATTTCCGACCTCCTTACCTCTAGAGATGGTCATTGGTATGATGTCTTTCAGATTCAGTAAGGATTTTTATAAATGTATATTCATGTATGTGTTTTAGAAACAAAAATAGTATGTTATGTGTACCCTTATGGTTTACTTTTTAAATTTAAACATGAACCACATGACTTACTAAAATCATGTTATTAAAATTATTAATATTTATGTTTGTATATTGTATATTGTTAATTTAAAAGGGCCTAGTGCTTTTACATATATTTCAATTTCAGATTCACTTTAATATTAAATGTACTCCCCTACATATGGTCCTTTAGAGCCTGAAATGTATAGTCTTTCATATTTTTACATTTTAGTACATGTGCTTTATAAATATAAGTACTGTTCTGTGTATTAGGTGCTAGGAATATAGAAATGAAAAAGATACACAGCCACTCTTCACTGCCTCATACTCCTTTGAGGGAAACAGACAAGTGAATGAGATGTTTATTGTACAGAAAGTTAAGTACTCTGAGTTAAGTACTGCCTGTCTATCATAGAACCATGGAGAGGTTCCCTGATCCAGTCTGGGAGAGTCAGTGAATGTTTGTTCAGAAGGTGTCACATTATATCAAAAGCAGTTTATCTTTTAACTCATGAAAAGATTTGGAATTCGGGCTATTCTTGTTAATAGGCACTGAAGTAGAAAACAGAAGTTCCTAAGTTCCCTTTCCAAATCTACTAAAGGCATATTTTTAAACATTTTATTTATATGTTTACCTAAGAGGCCAGGAATCCCGTTAAAACTCTGTTTTGTAGTAATGTCAAGAATTAGTTAATCATTGGTTTCTGATAGGTCAGAAATATTTATAATAGCTTATGAACAGGAGATTTTAAATTTAAGATGTCTTTCTGAGTTTTTGTTAGCTTTTGATGTGATGTAAAGTTGTTGGTTGCAAAAAATGTCTAACTACCACAATGGTTAAGAGCTGTCAAGAAAATTCATTGTGTTTTATTAATTATGCTAATGAAGCAAAGTGAATGATTATTAGGATTTTCTTTGTCAATAGAAAAGTCATGGAGTATCAACAAGTCTGTTTTTCATGTTTTTTAAAAAAACTCTTCAGTATTATCCATAGCTTACTGAAAACCAATATAATTTCAAGGTGATGTAGAACTATTTTTATCATTATGCACAGATTTAACATTGTGCCCATAAGTATATCTGGACAGGTTATAATAATAATATCTTAAATGGTTAATAACTTTTTCCCCCCTCTCTATTCAGAGAGGTGAGATTAGGGCGAAATGGTGTTGAAGAAATCAAACGACATCTCTTCTTCAAAAATGATCAATGGGCTTGGGAGACACTCAGAGACAGTAAGTTATTTTTTCTCGCACATTACAGTGGATATTTGAAAGTAGTTGTAGTAAATACAGTCTTGTAAATACTGCCTTGCTAATATATGTGTATATTTGATGAAAATCTAAAGTACACAGAAGCGGTTATGGACATTATCCTACTCTAATTAAAGAGAGAATATTTGATAATGTTGGGAAAATTGTACTGCTACTTCTCTGATATTTCATTTGAGAGACCCAAGATGAACGACCATATACATGAGATGGAATTGGTCTTGGCAGTTATAATTTGATATTTGATCTTTGTTAAATTGCATTGTGTCTTATATTTTGATATCTCAATGTGAAGAAAGTCAGTAAATACAGGGTAATTAAAATATATTTCCTGGGGCACCTGGGTGGCTCAGTGGGTTAAGCCGCTGCCTTCAGCTCGGGTCATGATCTCAGGGTCCTGGGATCGAGCACCACATTGGGCTCTCTGCTCAGCAGGGAGCCTGCTTCCCTCTCTGTCTCTCTCTCTGCCTGCCTCTCTGCCTACTTGTGATCTCTGTCTGTCAAATAAATAAATAAAATCTTAAAAAAAAAATAAAAATAAAATATATTTCCTGTGAAGAGATAAGTTATTATCTTTTTTTTACTAGACTTAAAATACAAAATATGTGGTCCTATTATTGATAAATACCAGAATTTAATTAGTCCATCAGACTTGCAGTTTGCAGTTCAGACATGAAAGCATGTAGTATGCAAGAATTTTTTTTCAGTCAGTTGAGAACATTTCCCTATTTCAAAAAGCAGTTAAAATAATGAGATGATTCATAGAAAACCTTGTTCATCATGGCTGAATTAAAATTATAGTGGTACCCAATGTGCCCAACATCTTCATGGATTTGGACGGCCAATAATTCATCTTTCTCCTGTTGAAGTCTCAAGATTTTTTTTTCCTTTTTTCACAGAAAGGATAATGTATACCACCAGCTCCTAAATTCCTGCTGTACAACAGCAGTAAACCTTAATAATGGTAATTAACTCAGCTGTGTGGTTTAGAAACAGTTACAAATTAAGTAGTTATTATTTGTCTTAAGGTCTGCCTATCTAGTTGAGACTGTGAGGGAAAAGTTCATGGGGGAAAGAATCTTGTTAATTTTAAAGAAACAGATCATAGTTTTTGCCAATTTTAGGGAAGTATCCTAGTTATCAAATATTTTTAAAGAAATAGTTATACTACCTTCGGGTATAGCACATGCACTATATACAAGCTATACAATTGACTGAGAAGGGAAAAGGGGAAATAAATTATTGGGAAATTAGGAAATTACACTATTAAGAATGACATTGAATGACCTGCTCTCTGGGAAAGCTATAGGAGCAGCTTGACGTTGAGAGAATTTGTTAGTAGTTATACACTGGGAAATAGAGAATTTCCATGTCAGTAAATGTGACATGATTGTTGTCTTCCTGCTCCATGAGAAACTGTTGGCAAAGACAGAGATGAGTATGGTGAGATGATGAATGGTTGCATTGAAAAACTTTGTGGGGTTGGGTTTTTTTTTTCCAAGCTGTGCTCTTAGAAGTTGAAGAAAGCTGAAAACAGACAAATATGATTATAATCTGAAGAAAATTTGAAAGGCTACTGAAGAAAATACAAAGTATCTTTTGTATTGGTTTAAATTCTTTCTCAAAGTGAAACAATGTATAAATAACTATAGAATAATCACAGAGTAAATTGCTCAAAAAAGTAGGGAGGACATACTTCCTTTTGTGTATTGAAAAGCTGGTATTAATTAGGAGAGGAGGTAACCTAGTCAACAAACATTGAACACCTGCTATATATGCTGAGCGCTGTTCTATTTCAAGCACTAGGAAAAAACTCCAGTGATCAAAGATTTTTTTACCTTGTGGAGGTCATAGTATCCTGGAACTGGGGAGTCCAAATCAGTGGCATTTTATGATATTGTTATTACCTCTTTAATGTAATTTCATGTTAATTTAAAAACAGTTATAGTGTATTACTTTATTGATTTAAATCAAACAAACTTTCTATTTAAAGAATTTCTAGGGACACCTGGGTGGCTCAGTTGGTTAAGCATCTGCCTTTGGCTCAGGTCATGTTCCCAGAGTCCTAGGATTGAGTCCCGTGTCAGGCTCCTTGCTCTGCAGGGAGCCTGCCTCTCCCTCTTCCTGCAGCTCCCCTTGCTTGTGTTCTCATTCTCTCTGAGAAATAAATAAATATAATCTAAAAAAAAAAAAAAAGTTTCTATAATGAGGTAATTTTATTAGTATTACTGATACTTAAGTTTTTGTTTTGTTTTGTTTTTTAATCTATATTATCTGGGGCACCTGGGTGGCTCAGTGGGTTAAAGCCTCTGCCTTCGGCTCAGGTCATGATCCCAGTATCCTGGGATCTAGCCCCACATTGGGCTCTCTGCTCAGCAGGGAGCCTGCTTCCTCCTCTCTCTCTGCCTGCCTCTCTGCCTGCTTGTGATCTCTGTCTGTCAAATAAATAAATAAAATCTTTTTAGAAAAATCTGTATTATCTATGATTTTACTGTAGTGTACTTAGATTTAACAGACATAAATATTTTGATATCTTTTCCTAATCCTAATACCTTCTATTTTGTGGTTATTGTTAAAAAAAAAAAGAAGAAGAAAGAAAGAAAAAAATTGAAGTCAGTAGAACTTACTGTTCTCTTCTTCCCCTTCCCTCTTCCTACCCTTTGTTCACTTCCCACCCCTAAAATACCAAGAATACTTTTACTGTGAACTGACCTCTCTGACCTGCTAAGCTTTTAAAAATTATATAACATTTATAATTCTTTTTAATTTTGACTCTCCAATTTTCTTTGGCAGAATTGCTTAACTTTTCCAAATAATAGTTTTTTTGATATTTTACCACTTACATGTCTATAAGCTACAATGGCAATTAATCTTCACCATCTGTTCCTTGGTGGTGTGGGAGCAGGGTACAAAATAGATTGGTTTTTGGCAGAATTTCCATGAGCTTCCTGATCTTATTCACTCTTAATTTAGCGGCACAGAGTATTAAGATTGTAAAATTACTTTTTTACTCATTTAAAATAGAATTGAAGGAGTGAGATTGAAGAAAGAAAACAGAAGAAATGAGAGGACCTAAATAACCTGCTGCAGGTCACACTGCTAGTAGACGACAGTGTCAGGATTCAAATCTATGTGAATCCAAAAGCCTTAGCTCTTCTGGAATACCATGTGCCATTTAAGTAATACCATTCAGTATTATACAAAGTAGAAATGTAGGGAATCAACATTCTTGGCAGTTAAATTTTGGGGAAAATAATATGGTAACATTTATTACATATAACAGATACATTATTAGTAATACTGTGTTAAATATAATAATATGGTAATTTGCAAAAACATTTTACCATTCATGGTATCATTTGAGATCAGATATTTTACCTAATCCACCTATAGCTGGTGGGAAATGACACAAGATGGTAACAGGAGTGACTGTCAGCTCATGTGGTAAATTTTCCATTTATTTAAAAACAAATAAAATTTGTTGTTTGTAACCACATATATGCCATTCCAGGTTCTGTGGATTAATTAAGTTTAGTGTCCTCTCTTTTAGAGTTGTACATTTTTATGGGAGAAATTATCACTGTAGGCTTCATAGGTAAAGAATCTAGGATCTAGCAAGTTTCAGGGTCATAGGAGTTTAGACTTTCTCAGTATTACGTTGGGGTCATGTTTTCAAAGCATAAACTTTAAGAAAAATTATCTTTTTATTGTGGTAAAGTATATATAACAAAATTTACCATTTTAGCCATTTTTAACAGTATAGTTTGTGGCATTAAGCACCTTCACCTTATTGTGCAGCCATTTCTACCATCCATCTCTGGAACTTTCTTATCATCCCAAGCTAGATTTCTTCACACATTAAACAGTAGTTCTCCATTCTCCTTTAACCCCAGGCCCCAGTAGCCACTATTCTACTTTCTGAGCTTATGAGTTTATTCTGGTTACCTCAAATAAGTAGAATCCTATAATATTTATTTTTTTGTGGTTGATGTATTTCACTTAGCTTGTCTTCAAGGTTCATCCATGTTACAGGACATGCCAGAATTTTATTCTGTTTTAAGGCTGAATAATATTTTACTGTGCATGTATACCACATTGTAAAAAAAATCTATTCACATATTGACAGACGCTTGAAATGCTTGTACCTTTTAGCTATTGTGAATAATGCTTTTCTGGTCACTGGTATACAAATAAATGTTGGAGTCATTGCCTTCCATTGTTTTGAGTGAATTTTTGTATATGTTGTTAGGTAGAGTCTATCTTCATTGTTTTGCATGTCAATATCCAGTTTTCCTACACTATCATTTGTTGAAAAAACTCCTTTTTTATTAAGTGGTCTTGCACCCTTCTCAAATCATTTGACCACGTATGTGAGGCTTTATTTCTAGTCTTTCTATGATACACCATTGAACGGTCTTCATGCCAGTACTATACTGTTTTGATTGCAATAGATTTCTAGTAGCCTTTGAAATCAGGGCGTGGAAAAGCTCTCTGCTTTTCCAGGATTGTTTTGCCTATTTGGGATCACTTGAGGTTTCCGCATGAGTTTTAAAGTGGGTTTTTCCAGGTGTGTGATAAAGGACATTGGAGTTTTGGGTAATGGTTGCATTGATTGTGTTTCCAATGAGGATGCCTTTTGTTTCATGTACTTGCCTAATTGCTCTGATTGGAATTTGTAATACTGTGTTGAATAGAAGTTGTGAGACAGAGTCCTTGTCTTGCTCTTGATCACAGCAGAAAAGCTTTCAGTCTTTCACTAGTGAGTATGACATTGGCTCTGTGTGTGTGTGCGCACGTGGGCGCACGTGTGTGTGTGTGTGTGTGTGTGTGTGTGTGGTCTTGATCTGGCTATGGAGTCAGAATAATTCTGGCCTCATGGAATGAATTTGTGTTCCTTCTATTTTTTGGAAGAGTTAGAGAAGGATTGGCATTAAACTCCCAAACTATATGTTTGGTAGAATTCGGCTGTGAAACAGTCTTGTCTTGGATTTTTTTTCTTTGTTGGGACATTTTTTGTTATTTATTAAATCTCTTACAGGTTTGTTCAGATTCTCTTTTTCAAATAAGTTTTGGTAGTTCATGTGTTTCTAGGAACTTATCATTTAATCTAGGTTATCTAACATGTTGATGTACAATTGTAGTTTTTTTCTTTTAAAGTTTTTTTTTTTAATTTTGTTTGTTTTTTTTAGAGAGAGAGAACGCAAGCAGGGTTAGAGGTAGAGGGAGAGAGAGAGGGAGAGAGAATCTCCAGCAGACCCCTCTCCCCTTGCTTTAGTGTGGAGCCTGATGCGGGATTGTTCTCACAATCTCGCTATCATGACCCCCCGACAAAATCAGGAGTCAGACACTCAACTGACTGAGCCATCCAGAAGCCCTTGTAGATTTTCCTTTTATTGTTATTTGTAGAAAGTCGGTAGTTATATCCCCACTTTCATTTCTAATTTGTCTTCTCTTTTTTGCACCTTAGTCTAGTAAAAGATTTGTCAATTTTGTTGATCTTTGTCGCTTTCACTATCAATTTTGTATTCTATATTTTATCCACAATCTATTCTGTATTGCTCTTCCTTACTATAGCCCTGGGCTTAGTTTGCTCTTCTTTTTCTGGTTCCTTAGTGTGTCAGCTGGGTTATTGATTTGAGATCTTTCTCTCCCTTTTTTTTCATGTAGGCATTTACAACTAAAATTTTTGTGAGTACTGATTTCACTGAATCCCATAAGTTTGGTGTGGTTCTCATTTTCATTTGTTCTCAAAGCATTTTCTCTAATCTCCCTTATGATTCCTTCTTTGACTCATTGGTTTTTTTTTAAGAGTATGTTGTTTTCACCACTTTGACATCGGCAGCAGCTTCTTTCTAGATACATCCCCAGAGGCAAGGGGTATAAAAACAAAAATGAACTTTAATCAAGATAAAAACCTTCTGTACAGCGTAGGAAACAGTCAACAAAACTAAAAGGCAACTTTCAGAATGGGAGATGTTTGCAAATGACATATCTGATGAAGTGTTAGTATCCAAAATCTATAAAGAACTTATCAAACTGAACACCCCAAAAATAAATGATCCAGTTAAGAAATGGGCAGAAGACCTGAATAGGCATTTATCCATAGAAGACATCCAATGTTTAATGGCTACGTAAAAAGATGCTCAATATCACTCATTATCAGGGAAATACAAATCAAACTACAACAAGATACCATTTGACACCTGTCAGAATGGCAAAAATTAACAACACAAGGAAATAACAAATATTGGTGAGAGTGTGGAGAAAGGGAAACCCTCTTACACTATTGGTAGGAATAATGCATACTGGGGGAGCCACTCTGGAAAACAGTATGGAGGTTCTGCAGAAAGTTAAAAAAGAACTACCCTCCGATCCAGCAATGGCACCACTAGATATTTACCCAAAGGATAGAAAAATACTTATTCAAAGGGACACATGCATCCCGATGTTGATAGCAGCATTATCAACAATATCCAAATTATGGAAACAGCCCAATGTCCATCAGCTGATGAATGGATAAAGAAGATGCGAGGTGTATATATACATGTGTATGTGTGTGTGCACACACGTGCACATGTGCATGCAGTGGAATATTACTTAGCCATAAAAAAGAACAAAATCTTGCCATTTGCAATGATATGGGTGGAGTCAGAGTGGGAAAGACAAATACCATATGATTTAACTCGTGGAATTTAAGAAACCAAACAAACAAATGAAGAAAAAAGAGATAAACCAAGAAACAGACTCTTAACTATAGAGAACAAACTGATGCTTACTGGAGAAGAGGTGGGTTAAATGGGTGATGGGCACTTGTTGTGATGAGCACTGGGTGTTATATGTAAGTGATGAATCACTAAATTCTACTTCTACAACTAATATTACAATATATATTAACTAGAATTTAAATAAAAACTTGGAACAAAAGAGTTTGCTGTTTTCCAGGTATTTGTGAAACTTGTAGTCTTCTCTTGTTGATATCTTGTTTTATTCCATCGTGGCTTGGTGAAGATACTTGTATGATTTCAGTCTCCTTAAATTTATTAGGTTGTTTTTTGGCCTAACATATAGTTTGTCCTGGAGAATTTCTCATGTGCAATGTATTCTGCTGTTGATGGTGGATTGAGCTTTATATGTCTGTTATATCTTGTTGGTTTATGATATTGTTCATGTCCTGCATTTTCTTATTCATCTTTTGTTTAAATGTTCTGTTCATTTATGGAAAGTGGGTTATTGATTACTCCAAGCATTATTTTAGAACTGTTTCTCCATTTATGTCATTTTTTATTACATACATTTTGGAGCTATGTTGTTCATGCATACATGTTTATAATTGTTTTATCTTTTGATTAATTAACCCTTTTATTAGTATCGTCAGTATGCCCTGTTTTTCACTATTTTAACAGTCTTATATGTCTTTTTTGTCTGATATTAGTGTAGGCACCCCAGCTTTTTTTCCCATGGAATATTTTCTTTCATTCTTCTAATGTATTTATGTCATTCAATCTAAAGTGAGTCTCCATATACTGCGTGTAAATGGATCAGTTTTATTAATCCATTCGTCCAGTCTCTACCTTTTAATTAGTAACTTTAATTCATTTAAAGTAAATATTATATGTAAAGACTTTTGCCATTGTTCTTTTTTCTGTATTTTTTCTTTCTATTCCTCGGCCCCTGCATTACTGACACCTATTTTGTCTACTGGATTATTTCATAGTGTGCTGTTTTGATTCCCTCTTCAATTCATTTTCTGTATATTATTTAGTCATTTTCTTATGGTGATTATCCTGGAGATTACATTTAGTATCCTAAAATGATAACAGTGTAGGTTGAATTGATACAATTTACTGTCAGAAGCATAAAAAAACTGCTTCTAGGTATGCCTGGGTGGCTCAGTCAGTTAAGCATCTGCCTTCAGCTCAGGTCCTTTCAGGGTCCTAGGATCGAGTTCTGTATCTGGCTCCTTGCTCAGTGGGAAGCCTGCTTCTCCCTCTGCCTGCCAGTCCTCCTGCTTATGCTTGCTTTCTCTCTGACAAATAAAATCTTTTTTTTTCTCAATTATTTATTTTATTGATTATTACTAAATTCCTTGTTTTTTTTTTAATTTTTAATTTTTTATTCTGACAAATAAAATCTTAAGGGGAAAAAAAAACCATTTCTCTACAAATCCTTTTTCTCCCTTTGTGTTGTTATTGTCACAATAACATAAATATAAATATTACATCTTTATATAGTCTGTGCTCATTAACATAAATTTATAATTGTTTCAGGCACATTTCTTTTAAGCCCTATAGGAGGAAAAGTGGATTTATAAAGAAAAATACGTAATGCTGGCTCTTGCATTTACCTGTGTGGTTACCTTTATTTCTTCACAAAGCTTTGAGTTAATGTCTACTGTCTTTTCATTTCAACCTTAAAAAACTCAACAATTCTTATAGGATAGGTTTACTAGCAGCAGTCTCTGATCTTTCCCTTACCTGGGGTAATCTCTTTAATTTGTCCTTCATTTTTAAAGAATAATTTTGCCAGATGTAGAATTCTTGCTGAACCATTGTTTCAGCACTTTAAATATGTTGTTCCACTGCCTTCTGGCCTTCAAGTTTCTGCTTAGACATAGGCTCTTAAGGAGAGCCTGCATGGCTCAGTTGGTTAAGTGTCTGGCTCTTGATTTCAGTGTAGGTCTTGATCTCAGGGCTGTGAGTTCAGGCCCTGAGTTGTGGTCCTGTTAAAAAACAAATAACAGAAAGAAAGAAAGAAAGAGAGAGAGAGAGAGAGAAAGAAAGAAAAGAAAGGGAAGAAAGGGAAGAAGAAAGGGAAGAAAGGAAGAAAGAAAGAAACGGGCTCTTAATCTAATCGAGGATTCCTTGTGTATGTATGACAGGTCACTTTTCTCTTGCTTTCAAGATTCTATCTTTGTCTTTTCAAAATTTATTATAATGTGTCGTGATGTGGATCTGAATTTTTCTTACTTGGAGTTCATTGAGCTTGTTGGTTGTGTGGATTCATGTTTCATCAGATTGGTTAGTTTGGAACCATTATTTATTTTCTTTTTTAAGATTTTATTTATTTAATTGACATAGAGAGAGACAGCCAGAGAGGGAACACAAGCTGGAGTAGTGGGAGAGGGAGACCAAGCAGGGAGCCTGATGTGGGACTCGATCCAGGGATCACAGTCTGAGCCGAAGGCAGATGCTTAATGACTGAGCCACCCAGGCACCCCTGGAGCCATTATTTCTTTAAATATTCTTTCTGCCTCTTACTCTCCTTTCTTGAGAATTTCATAATGTGTATGTTCGTATGCTTTATGGTATCCCAAGAGTTCACTTTTTCGTTGTTTTCTTTTTTTCCCTACACTTGATAATATTAGTGGTCTTACTTAAGTTCCCTGGTTCCTCTGCCTGCTCAGATTTGCTGTTGAACCCTTCTAGTGTATTTGTAGTTTCAGCTGTTGTACTTTTGTAGTTATTAAGATATCATACTCCTGGTTTCCTTTAGTTCTTTGTCCATAGTTTCCTTTAGCTCTTTGAGAATATTTAAGACTGTTTAAAGTCTGTGTAATAAATCTAATATTGGGTTTCCTCAGTGATGTTTTCTGACATTCTTTATTCTCTGTGAATACTCCATGCTTTTTCTGTTTCTTTACATCCTTTGTAATTTTTTTTTTTGAAAACTAGACATGTTGAACAGCATAATATAACTCTGGAAATCAGATTTCCCCCTCCCCAGATTTGCTGTTGTTGCTTATTATGGACTTCAGTCATGCATTTGTTAATAAGTTTTTCAAACTACTTTTACAAAGTCTGTATTCCTTGTCTTGTATGATCACTGAAGACTGTTTTCCATTGTTATGTCACTGGTCAGCCAATGACAATTCCTGAAATGCCAAAATTTAGTAGCTTCTTTCTTTATTAAACATTCCTCTGCTTCTTGTAAGTTTTTTCTTAGATTTCAGAGTTCTGAAAAAGTTGCTTATGATAGTTTTTGCCAGCATAATGTCTACTTCAATGAAAAGGTGGTTTCTTAGAGCTTCCTACTCTGCCATTTTTTTTTTTTTTAAACATCAGCTAGATTCTTTTTATGGAACATGATTCCTGTATTACCAGTTATTTATGGAAAGGTAAATTTTTATAAATAGGTTACTCTGTGTATCAATAATAATTCTGTAAAGCTATCTTTATCCTTATTCTTATATGTTAGTTCTGGCATGATTATAGGGTGTTCTATAAAACCTAAATGTTATGCTTTAAATGTAGATGAAGTATTATTTTTGTAATTCTCCCAGAAATTCCCTTACTTGTATCTCAGAATTTAAACAGAATTTGTCTCATTTTAAAACTACTCTGAAATGGTATACAGTCTATAAAAAGACTAGATTCATCTGAAACAGCAAAAGAAAATTCACCAGCCTTCCTCTGTTTCCTTTTAAATCGATCCTATATGATAATTTTAAAGTAGGACTTTTTACCATGAACACTAGACCAGATAAATCTTTTTTGTGTGGGCTGTCCTGAACTTTCTTGGATCTTTAGCAGTATCCCTGATCTTTACAAACCGCTAGATGCCAGCAGCACATCTCCCCCAGTTATGACAGCCAAAAATGTATTCAGTCATTGCCACATGTCCCCAAGGGGAGCAAGATCATTTCAGAATTGAGAACCACTGTTTTAAAGTAGAATTTATGCCAAGACTATTACTGATTTATTTACTTCACAAGGAGTGACAACTAGCTTCCCCTCCCCACCTGCCCATTTTACAAATTAGGCAGTTAGTACTATTTGGAAGCTAGAACTGTCTTGTCAGGCTGTTTTCCTGGTCATTAAGAAAAGAGAATGGTGCAAAAGATCTTTCCCTATTCATTGTTAGTATTATAGCTTCTTTGGGTTAATTAAATGTGTTGTTTCATTCCTGAATTCATCAAATAATTCACCATATCTGAGATCCACAACAGTAGTTATTTCTTATCTGGAAAACCCAGAAAAATTACTCCTTTATATAAGAGATTAATACCATGAAACCAGGTCAGTTATTTTTTGTTGCTCATCTTCCATCTTTTTCTTGGGGGCAATATGATTTGATTGTGTCTAAATTATTTACCATTTTGTTGATATTTCTGTAATGCTTTTGGCAGAGAGAGAGAGAGAACACAAGCAAGGGGGAGTGGCAGGTAGAGGCAGAGGGAGAATCAGACTCCCCACTGAGGAGGGAGCCCAGTGTGGGGCTTGATCCCAGGACCCCCAGCATCATGACCTAAGCCGAAGGCCGATGTTTAATCAACAGTGCCACCCATGTTTTCTTAATACTATTATATCTTTAACTGAAACACATTTTGTTCTAAAATGTATTTTTAGATGGCTCTCTGTAGCATATTCAAGCTCCAAATTAAGATAGTAGTAGTGTTGCTTTCAAATGGTATTCTCTCCCATATTATGAAAACTGAAGCATTGCCATATTTGGTTTTGTTTAATTAAGTATATATGAGCCTTACTTTCCATCAGGTTTATAACTCTTGAAAATTGTATCCGTTTTGTATCTCTGCCCTTTTTTCCTAAATAGCCATTTCATAAATAACTCATTGAGTTATCGCTTAATGACTTAATTCAGGGAAGGTGGCTAGCCTGAAAATGCAATTCAAAATACATTGCTTCTTGTGACTTAATATTATAGAGATAATCAGTTGGGGAAGTGATAACAGACCATCTGGATTTTAGATGAACAAATATATTTCAATACCAAATAGGTCTATCCAGGGCTATGAAGACATAACCTTAATTTCTGACTTGCTATACAGCAGATTAACAAAAAAAATATTATATTTGAAACCAATCAACTTTGAATCTTTGAGTACAATTTAGTATGCTATGGTTTCTGAAAATCTTTTCTGTAGTCCTAACTGCTTTTGCATATTTTATATTTTGATGTATTTTAAAACCCCAATACTTGTAATATTCAATTTAAACTTGAAATACAGATAATAATTATAGGTGATTTTGAAGGTAATTGTTTCATAGAATTAGAATGATCAGTATCAGTTGATTAATAATCTAATATAATCAACTAAAATAAGGTTCAACCCATTTGGAATTTGTAGTTTGCAACTTAATTTGTATGTAAGACACTTAGTAGTTGGTATGGAATCTTTGCTTTCCTTTATTTTAATATTAAGTTTGAAGGAACTGCTAATTTTCTTTCCATTTTTAGCTGTAGCACCAGTTGTACCTGATTTAAGTAGTGACATTGATACAAGTAATTTTGATGACTTGGAAGAAGATAAAGGAGATGAAGAAACATTCCCCATACCTAAAGCTTTTGTTGGCAATCAATTACCTTTTGTAGGATTTACATATTATAGCAATCGTAGGTGAGTATGCTAAGCATTGATTTCAGGGGTAGGTAATAATTTTGTTGTGGTCTATTATTTTCTTAGGGATATCTAAAAATCACTTCAAGAACATTTAATGGTATATTAAGAGATACCATAATATGCTGTTTTTCAGTGATGCATGATAATTGTATTATTTCATAGTTCATTCCTTTTAGACTTCTCCATTATCAGGATATTGTATTTCAGAAATTGTTGCTGAATAATGCATTATATATGTGTTCAAGTTAACAGCAATTAATATATTAAAAGATTATATCAATACTAATATTTTGGTTAATCTCATCATCCAGAGAGCTCTGGTTTTATAATACATTTCGGAACAACAAATAGTTTTCCAGGGTTACCATTACTATATTGATGTTAACAAAGGCCTATAATTTTTAGTAATGCAAAAATTAAGTGATTCCTCACCAAAAATCACTAAATGAATTTACCATGTCTTTCATGTGAGACCTTGTGACCTTGGGCAAATAATTTCAACCTTTTATGCCTCCATTTCCTCAAAAATAGGGATGATGATGATGATAATACTTGTCTCACAGCATTACTGTAAGGTTTAATTAAAACAGTAGGACATTTGGAACATTAGCACTCAGTTAATGTTAGCTGTTAATAGTATGAGCTAATGATAGGTTTAGTCTTCAAATGGACGTGAGATATAAATTAAACATTTGACATTATCTCATTCAAGAGCATTCATTCATTCATTCAACAAACATGTTTGCCAACTAAAAATATATTATGTTTATTAAAAAAAAAAGGATGGGCTTAAAAAAAAACAAAAAACATGTTTGCCAACTTATTTTTTGTCAAATATTTATTAAGCACCAAGGTGCAGGGAGAAAGATGAATAAAATATGGTTAGTACCTTCTCTTAAGATGCTCATATCCTAGTGAGGAAATGGATAATATTTTAAAGTGAAGCATTTTGTCATTTTAGTCAAAACTTTTTTGTAAGAGCCGATTCAAGTTTAGAAAACAGGAATGCAATTTAATCCTACCTTAGGATATTTCTCCTATAATCCAGCTATAAGACAGTACTGAATACTTTTTGTTGCATCGAGTATTACAGGTAGTACTTGACTTTTGACTCCTAGTAAAGTCCAGTATTTTAATCCTTACCCACCAGCACCCAGGAATATAATATTGTAGCTATTTTATATTGAAATGCAGTGACAAGTTTCAGGGTGAATTTTTACAAAAAAAATTCATCCTTCCTTCCTATTTTTATCAGTTTTTCTCTGGCTTGATTTCTGAAGCACTTGAAATGTTGATATAAGTAACTCTCAATGTTTTGGGATTTTCTGTAGTTCATAGCAGTTAATGACTTTATTTGGGTTTATCTATACAAAAGTAATCTTGAGTTAAATAAACATTATATATACTGTTTGTAACAGTACATTGTCATGTACTTGATTATGTTCTCTGGTTTTTCCTTGTATCTATATGATGCATATCCCAAACTAATTTCTAAGTTTCTCAGAAGCAGACATTGCATTTTGTTCTTCAGTACCATTGTCTTATTGAATAACATAACGTTGTTTAGTAATTGCCTATTACATGAATGGTTAAAGGTGTGGTTAATCTTTAACAATCAGCAAAATACTGATTAGCCTTATGATAATATATAAATATGAGTTACTGGCTGAAATAGGAAACTTCTGAAATTCTTGCTTCTGAAATCCAAACATAATTCCAATTACCAAAAGTTAGAGATCTTTATTGTTGAAATAAAGATCTTCCATTCTTCCATAAGTGAAGAATGATTTTAATAGTTTAAAGGTTAAACTTTTAGCTATATTTGTAATAATCTAAAACTTTTCATAAGTTACCTAAATGACCAAATTCTGTATGAAAGCAGCAATATAATATATAAAATAACTTTGAAAGAAAAAATAAGACAAAAAGTAGAAGAATGAATGGATGTGTACAAGTAGTAGTGTCCTTAACATTTCCAGTGCTGTATTCAAAGTTATATTATTAACTTTGTAGAGGCCAAATAGTAACTTTAGTTTGTATAGTATATCATAATTTAGAAGATCTTAGGGATCAAATGGTCTGTTTTCATATCTAATTCAGGTTTCACTGGTGCTGCTATATGCTTTTATTTACATTACATGTTGTGGAATCCCACACTGAATTTCTGAGACATTTGGTAGTTAATGGAATGAAGTTCTGCTAAACCTAGAATTTGTCATTTTTTAAATGGGACCATTTCTCTACAAATCTGCTACTTAGTGCCTATTACTGCCTTCTCATTATTTGATTCTGTAGTTGATCTAAGTAATTTTCCAAAGAAAACATAAAAGTGATATATTTTCCTGTTTTGTTTTGTTTTAGAGCACTGTAATATGTGTTTAATGGTACTTAAAGGAACTTTTCTTCTTCTTTTTTTAATTATTAATGAATGCATTGAATTCATATATAATGAATATGTAGCTGATAATAGCTGCCCTATAACAACTAAGAAGTATATAGTAGCTATTTGATTTCTTTTTGAGGGTTTTCTCCTAATGAACCAATGTGGTGACTGTAGTGGTGGTTATGATAGAAGAATTAATAGTGGTAGTTGTAGCATGTTAGAGGCAGTAGCAGAAGCAGCCGTAGTAACTCACCTATATATAACATTTGGGAGCTTAGAAAATTTTTTTTATATGACCTGTTTAAATGTGTTAATCTCATGTATAAAGACTTCTAAAGGTCACTACTATCTTAGATGTAATTCTGACTTTAGTGGATTTAAAGAAAGAACCCTGTAAGCCTTAGAGTCTCAAAAGATTAGCAGGACATCACCTGAACTTTAGGTTATGTTAACCACTTAAGGCAAAACTCTTTTTTGTCCAGAAAGGCAGTATCATCCTTGGCTGAAGGATAATTGAGGCAGGGAGAGAAGTTCTGTTCATGTCTTTACAAGTCAACAATTCCTTATCCCCAATCCCTAATCCAAAAATCTCTAAAAACTGGGGGACCTGGGTGGCTCAGTCAGTTAAGTGTCCTGACTCTTGATTTGCCTCAGGTCATGATGTCAGGGTTGTGAGTCCAAGTCCTGGGCATGGAGCCTACTTAAAAAAATAAAAACAAATAAAACCACAAAGATCTAAAAACTGAAAACATCTTAGTGATTTGTTTGGTGGCAAAAGCTTCCATAAGCTGCTCTCATGGCCAAAAACCTAATTTGAACTAACTGGAGATTCTTGGTTTTTAATTTATCCTACTTGGTATGAATAGTCATATGTTTTGCTGCAGGAATAGTAAAGTGTATAATTACAGAGTGCTGCTTCTGACCTAACTGGGGATTTTATTTAACATATATATCACTTTTTACTTCCTAAGTAAAGAATTATGAATTTGTACTCAACTTTGAAAAAGCATAGCAAGTACAATACTGCACAAAAAATAGGCACATAGCATATATTACTGGTTGTTATTGAATATTGAAGAGTTTTTTGGTTTTGTTTTTTTTTTACTTTTAAAAACTCTTTTCCTCTCAGATACTTATCTTCAGCAAATCCTAATGATAACCGAAGTAGCCCCAATGTGGATAAAAGCTTGGTAGGTATTTTCTTATTACTTTATAAAAAATTGTTTTGTGGATGGTATATTTTGTGTACATGATATTTAAGTATGTATTGCTTCTGAATGTGTAGTTAGTGAACTTAAATTTTGATAGCACTTTTTACTTATTGTCTCCTTCCAACTTGATTTCTTGCCTGAATATCAAGGGGAATATTTTATGTGGAGGTCATTAGTAAACTATAAATTGCTACACATATTGACAGTGAAAGTCTTTCTAATCTTTGGAATTAGGAATTTATAATAAATCAGTTTATCAGTAAGGATCTTGACATCAAAAGATTACACATTCAGAAGCCTTAACTAAAGCAAGTTTTGTGTATATGATAAAATATACATAACATAAAATTTAGTTTTTAAGAGTACAATTCATTGTCATAATCACCTTTACATTATTATATAACTACCACCATCTGTCTCCAGAACTTTTTCTTCATTCCAGAGTAAAACTTCATACACATTAAACTCTTTATTCTACTCCCTGCAGCCCTGAGTAACCACTATCCTACTTTCTCTGTCTCTATGAATTTGATTATGCTAGTAGGTACCTCATGTAAGTGGAATCATACAATTTGGACTTTTGGTGATTGGCTTATTTGACTTAGCCATAATATCCTCAGGATTTCTCCATATTGTAACATGTATCGGAATTGATTCCTTTTTAAGACTGAATATATTCTAGTGTCTGAATATATCACATTTTGTTTATTTATTAAGAGAGTTTAACGAAAGGGCTATTTACAGTGCTATGAGCAGGGTCAAGGGGAGCAGTGAATAAAGGATACAAAAATACCCATTGATTATCAGCAAGGGGAAGTTATTGTCCCCAGTCTAAAGGGACAAAGAGATACAAGTATTGTTACCACAGCTCAGAAAAGTCTACCATCATCAAAGAGGAACATAGAATATGGAATACTGCCAGCACCACAATATGACAAAGGGTGGGGAGAATGATTATTTTCTTCCTCCCACCTTCTGATTTGCTGCTGGTGTCTCTCATATGTTCAAATGAACCCTAAAGTCACAGGGCAGTAAAATCCAGGTAATGAAATCTGTAGATTACAAGGCAAAAGTAGGGCAGAGGATGGATTTCATGGCCAGAAAGGAGAGGGAGCAAATGTATATTCCAGTCAAGCATCTGATTTGTCCACTGAAGATTACTGTTGTAAGTAAATACTAGAGACAGGAGTCCTTTTTATTGTCAATATAACTTATGTTCATGAGACATTTAAAAAAAAATCTTACTTAGATTTGAGACAAAGTCCTTTTGGGTTGACCAGGACTCTTCTTTAAAATATTAGACATTAATTGTGGTGCTTGGCTGGCTCATTTGGTAGAGTTTGACTCGATCTCGGGGTTGTGAGTTCAAGCCCCATGATGGGTATAGAGCTTACTTAAAAAAATACTAGAAGTAATTATTTGGCCACTGTTGGACCATTCTTTAAACTCTTGTACTGTAGCCTACGTATTGGGGGGAGGGGAAGAGGTAGCAATCAGTTTTTAAAAGCTGATGTAATTCTTTCTCCTTGATACATTTATTCTTTAATTAAGAGAACATGCAAGGTGAAGGGAGAGTGGAAGAAAAGGAGAATGGACTGTATGAGGACTTGTTAGCTCTTTTGACGATCTCTCTTTTAAATTCTCATCTCACCAGAGCTATTTCCCAAGCTCAGAAATCTTGAAAGAAACTTGACCTAAGGAGGGTGATGGTAAGGAGCTGCTATAACCCAGCTCTCACTGTATTACTTATCTGTAGGATTAGTAGTACATAGAACTTTAAAAAATATTTAGTGGAATCGTGTTTCTTTGGGCTGATCTTGTTCAGTGGTAATTGCCAGGAGTTCCTGTCACTGGCTGCTGCTATCTTTTATCTTGCTCTGGTAAGATCACAGGGGAAGTAGAAAACTTTGGTGTCTCTTACTGTTTCTGTTAACATGGAGATAAATAGAAAAGTCAACTAATTTAATTTTCAACTCTTCCTTTAAAGCCTTCCAGCAGAGATGCTAATGAACAGCGTTGCAGTTGACAAATTGAATAATTTTCATTCCTGTCTTAAATTTTCTTTTTTATTGCAAATGACACTGATAATCCCTCCTCCTTGGAACTTCCATAACTCTTTGATGTTCCCATTATTTCCTTCCCACCACTTTAGATTATATTTTCAGTCCTTTTTGCAGGCTCTCTTCCTTCCTCCTCTTCCACCTCCCCGCTCCTCCGCGCCGCCTTTAGTTGTTAAATGTTTCTCAAGGTGATTCTGATCTTTGCTTTCTGATCATTTTCTATAAGTAATCTTGTGTATGTACAGCTTGCTCTTCTAAACTCCAGACCTGTATCTCTCCTCTCTCTCTTTGACTGGATTTCTCTTTTTGTGCTTCTTTCAGGTACCTCAGTCTAGGCCAGAGCTAAATTCAATAGTTCTCTCTCTAACCCTTCCTCAGCAGTTCTTACTGTGTTGCCTATCTTTTGTATGGTACTCTGTTCCTCTTCTCTTCTTTCTTTTTCCTTCCTTCCTTCCTGGCTGCCTTTCTTTCACCTTTCTTTCTTATGTTGACACTTTTTAGAAAATAATCCTACTTTGATCTTTAAAAATTTTTTATTATTGAAGTATAGTTGACATACAGTGATACAGTAGTTCCAGGTATACAACATAGTGACTTGACAATTCTATACATTACACAATGCTCACTGTAACTAAGTGTAGTTGCCAACTGTCACCATACATTTTTATTATAATGTAACTGACTATATTCCGTATGCTGCAGTTATTCATCTCTTTTCTTATTTCTAATCAGTTGTTAGGTTATAAATTCTACCTTCTGACTAACACAGTTATTCATTTCCTCCTCTTCTTTCCTGTAGCCTCTGCCTCATGTCAATCGTATATACTCTTGCCTGAACCATCTCAAAATCCTGTTAACTGGTTACTTTGATTAGAATTTGTCTGCCCTCTACTCTCTTCACCTTATTGTTACTGAAGTGATGGTTCTAAAATGCCAGTACTATGTTGTTTGCCATTTTAAAATTCTTAAAGGTTAAAGTCCCTAACTACTGTTTTTGCCTACAATAATCATAGTCTCGCTCACCTTTTCAGATTTTATGAGACTCATTCTCTGTATTATGTTCTGTGCTCTGCATATACTTTATTTCTTTCTGTATACAAAATATATCATATTTTCTTCTTCTATACTTTTAGACTCATTCATTCTGTCTAAAATGCCTTTTTTTCTACTGCCTTCTCCACTTAGTAAATATCTTTATCTTATAGGTCTGATCTCAAACATTACATTTTCCTGGCAGAATTAGATGTGACCCCTTCCCTCCTTCAGAACATCTTATATATAACCCTGTCATCACCACATTATATTGTAATATTTGTTTGTGTCTTTGGATTATTGTAGGTTCTTTTCACCCTCCTATTCCTTTATGCCCCTCTGTTTAATTCTTAGCCTCTTGAGCACAGGGACCAAATCTTAATTTTTTATATTACTAATGCCTACCACAGTGCCTGACATATTTCTAGGTGTTGAAAAAATGCTTATTAAGTTAATAGCAATTTCAGATAGAAAGGAAAAAGGAATGGTATCATATTTGTTATTTTTAAGTTCTCTATGAATATTCTTAGTAGGATGAGTTTTGTTTTATTTTGTTTTTAATTAAAGCAGGAAAATTTGCAAAAAACAATTTATAAGCTGGAAGAACAGCTGCATAATGAAATGCAATTAAAAGATGAAATGGAGCAGAAGTGCAGGTGAGAAAGTACTTTTTATATTTTCAATACTAAAAATTGTATAGCACATACTTATTTTAAAACTTGCCCTCTATAAAACACTTGAAAAGTAATTGGAAATGAAGTGGAGGTTTAAAAGTTGCTGGTTATATTCATTCAATGAAGAATGTCTTGGCTAGAATTGGAAAGTAATATTTAAGTTGGCATTAGTTACAGATATATTGTCCTCATAATATTTAAAGTGCATTTGTTCCTGGCAGTTTTGATTAAAAAACTATAATGCTGATTCACTTAGTGCCTGACTTGTTACTTTTTTCTGCCATTTTAATTATCTGACTGAAAGGGCAAATTAGTTGACATTAAATAAGGTGCTTCCTAAAATATAAATGTTATTAAATGTAAGATTCATTAAATCTAATAAGAATCTGTATATTTATGAAATATATAATCAAAACTATTTGAAATAACCTAGCAAAATGTTGATTAACTACAAACAATAACTTTATATATTTTTTGTGGATGGTATTGAACAAATGAAATACAGCAGTAACATAGAGATTAATAAGTATTCAACAAATGGAATTGGGGAACTTGCAATTTTGTGATTGAGCCAAAGAGGAAACAAGTAATATTCTCATTGCAAACTGTTCCGGATAGATTAAAAACATAAGTGTATAATACAAACTTTTTTCAGAAAAAAACACAATATAAGTAAATAATTAACTGATCCCAGGATTTGGAAAAAATTCCCAATTATGAAATATGGAAATAAGGGAAGGAAATGGAAATAAATATGACAAGAAGTTTCTTTACCCAAAATTAAACTAGTGATTGTGGTAGTGTAGGGTATCAATTTGAGGAAGAAGTAGGAATGGTCAGAGTGGCCTGCAATGATAGGAAAATGTTAGGGGAAAGGGGGAAGCCTGAGATGGGGGTAGGAAGGTTGACAGAATCTAGGTCTTAGAGGACTTTGTTTTTGACAAGCTAAGGAACTTGGAATATATCCTGAAGATGATGGAAAAATATTGAAAGTCATTCAACTAAGTAAAAAACTGATAAAATTTTACTTTTTAAGAAGAACTCTGGTTAGTTGGCAGCACTTGACATTTATTCAACTAAATGGGAATGAGAGAGGAAGATGAGTCAAGGATGAATCTTAGGTTGTCTTAGGGATACCTAGAAAAAAACAAAATGATATGGGGTAAGGGTGTGGAGCAGAGGGAATAACATTTTGGGCATGCTGAGTGAGGTATTTGATGAAGCATCCATGTGAAACATTGTACATGCAGATTTGAAGCCAAGGATTGTGTTCAGAGCCAAAGAAAACAAATTGTGGAGATAATACACTTTCAGTTTATCTCAATTTTTTGACTGGGTTGTTCCATGGTACATTTACTCAGTTATATATGCCACGTTGCCCTTCATTATTTAATCTTGTATAAAGCTTAAGTAGCTAATTTTTATTTATTAGCAAGTACTGTGTGAGGGAGTTCAAGGATCCTTAACTTGGAATCCGTAGACCTCCCCCAGAGGGTGCATGGATAGAATTCAAGTTCTTAAACTTGGATGAGAAAAAGTGTTTTCCATAACTTATAAGGAAAATTCAGCATTTCTTTCTACTATAAACAAAAGCAGTAGTCTACATTTATTAGCAATAGTTGTGAATTTTTTATTACTAATAGATAACATAAATATTTTCATATATTATAGTTGTTATTCCTAAATATCATTTGCGCTTATCACTACTTTGAAATTACTACCACTAGATCTTGTGGTTTAATGTATTAATAAAGAAGCACACATACTACTGAAACATACATTTTATTTATTTATTTAAAGGAGAGACAGAGAGAGAGGGCGCCCATATGCTGGCGAGCATGGAGAGGGGGTGGTCTTAAACAGGGCTCGACCTCTCATGACCCTGAGATCATGACCTGAGCCAAAATTCAAAAGTTGAATGCTTAACTGACTGAGCCACCTGGTCACCCTCATGTATTTTTTTAAACTTAAGACTGAATTTTAATGTATTTTTGTTTTTTTTAAATCCTAGATTTTATTTTATATTTTAAAATACATTATTTTGAGAAAAGGCCACAGGCTTCCCTAGACTGCCAAAGGAATCCACAGCACCAAAGATGTTAAGACATCTTTGTTAAGTGGGAAAGTAATGAATGTGGTATTCCACCACTGGGCAATAAAAAACATATTTCTAATCTTTACTGCTCTTGTTTTTACAGAACTTCAAAGATAAAGCTAGACAAGATAATGAAAGAATTGGATGAAGAGGTACTTTTGTTTTCTAATCAGAAGTTTTCCTTTTTGAGAGTTTTTTCCTTTTTCAGATTGTTTTGTTTTCTAAGAAAATTGCATTTGAACTTTATACGTTGATGTATAGAAGAGAGTCAAAGAACTCTGATGAAGCATTACTTAGGAGCTGCAGCTTCAACTGATATAGATTAGATTATACTTCTGTTTCCTTTGTGTGTGTACTTTTATTTTAGAACCATGTTAAAATTTTAGTACATAAATTTCATTTCAGTGGTTCTTAACATTTGAAAAGTGAGAAAGGAGCAAGAGAATCAAATGGGATCTGGAGCTACAGCAGAAAGAGACAAATAGAAAAGAGGAAAGAGTACAATTTTTAAAAAGTCCTTTTTAAAAGGACTTTAACATAATTTTATGTGATCAAATGGGGAATGTATTGATTTTAGAATTACTCATGTTTTCCATGATCACCTAATAAGTCTTTAGTAGGGAAACATTTCATGAATCAGTTGTTTGTTTGCAAATATATAATACATTGTCTTCCTTTTGATCACCTTATAATGTCTTTTCATTATGTGTATAGAGAGTACCCTAAAAAGAAGTATACTTTTTATAGCCTTGTTGATTTCTTCCTTTTTTTTTTTTTCAGATTTAATCTTTTAATGGTTTTGTGCTGTCTTCATTTTCTCTTTTCTTAAGGAATAGTATTTGTCAGTGGCTTGTTTTTTGTTTTTTTCATTTGTAGCTTTGGATATGCATATACATTTAATACATATATATATATATATATATATATACATACATACATACACATGTAATACAAATAGGTACAATATTTCACCAACTTACATTGGTCAGTGTGTATGTAGCACAATTTATTAAGCTCTAAGTATGTAAGAAATCCATTTTGCAAATCCTCAGCTTTGGATATTTCATTTCTAAAAAACAGATAAAATTCAATCCACTAAGAAGGCATAGCATTCATAAATTTGTATCCACCAAATAACAGAGCTATAAAATATGTGAAATAAAAGCTGATAAAACTGAAAAGATAGACAAATCCACAATTATGTTGGAGACTCCAGTATCACTGTATAGACCAAAAATCCATGTACAGGAGAACTCAACCACACCATCAGCCAACAAGATCTTTTTAACAGTTCTAGAATCTTGTACCCAACAACAGCAAAATACACATTCTTTTCAAACACTCAATACATACCAACATAGACCATATCCTGAACAAACTTCGACAAATTAAAAAAATTAAAATCATAGAGTGTGTTCTCTGACCAAAATGTAATCAAACTAGAATGACTAACAGATATTGGGCAAATCTGCAAACATATGGAAACTAAACAACACAGTTCTAAATAATCCATAGATCAAAGAGTAAGTCTTAATGGGAATGGAAGAATATGTTGGAATGTTAATTATGTCCCATAAAGTTGATGTTTATTTGTTTTGTTTTGTTTTTAAGATTTGTTTGTTTATTTGAGAGAGAAAGCACAAGCAGGAGGAAGGGCTGAGGGAAAGGGAGAGAGCACCTTCAGAAGCACTGAGCCACCCAGGTGCCCCCTCATAAAGTTATATTGAAGAGTTATAGCTTATAAGAAAAAACGAAATCTTGTCATTTGCAACAAGATAGATGGTCCAAGAGGGTTTTATGCTTAGTGAAATAAGGCAGACAGAGAAAGAGACTATATAATTTCATTTATATGTAGAAACTAGAAAACAAAACAAAAAAACAGACTCTTAAATACAGAGAACAAACTGAAGGTTGTTGGGATATGGGTGATGTAGTAGGTGAAGAGGATTAAGAGGTACAAACTTCCAGTTATAAAATAAATAAGTCATGAAGATAAAATGTATGACATAGGGAATATAGCTAGGTATATTGTAATAATGTTATATGGTGACTACACGTACATTGAGAACTGTCAAATTGCTGTGTTGTACTCCTGAAACTAACACAACATTGTGTGTTAACTATACCTCAATAATAAAATAAGTTATTGTTCTTCATCTTTAAAAAAATACTTGAACAATGAAAATAAAATATCAAAAGTTGTGGGATGCAGCTGACATAGTGCCTAGGGGAGATTTATACACTAAAGGCACACATTTAAAAAGATGAAAAAAATCTCAAATCAGTCATCAGAGCTTCTACCTCAAGAATGTAGAAGTGCAAAATAAACCCAAAGCTAGACAGAAGGGGAAATAAAGATAAGAGCAGTGACCAAAGGAATTGAAAATAAAAACAGTAGGGAAAATCAATGAAAACAGAAAGCCAGCTGTTTGGAAAATTGACACACCTCTAGCAAGATTGATAGAGGAAAAAGAGGACACAAATGATCAGTATCAGGAATAAAACAGGGCAGGCATATTACTAGACTCCCTATAGATAATCAAAAGGATTATAAAGGAATGCTACAAACAATCCTAAACATATAAGTGTGAAATTTAGGTAAACTGGACTAGTTCCTCCAAAAGTACAAACTAGAGGGTATAGCTCAGTGGTAGAGCATGTGACTGCAAAAGTATAAACTACCACAGGTCACACAATGTGAAATAGAGTATTTGAATAGCCCTATATAACGATCATGAATTCATAATTTAAAAGTTTCCCAAAAGTTAGGGATTCCTGGGTGGGTCATTTGGTTAAGCATCTGACTCTTGGTTTTGGCTTACGTCATGACCATCTTATGGGTTGTGGGATTGAGCTCCCCATGAGGCTCCATATTCAGTGGAGAGTCTGCTTGAAGATGCTCTCTCCTCTGCCTCTCCCCCAACTAGGTCACATATGCATGCTCTCTCTCAAATAAGTCTTTAAAAAACATAAAAATAAAAGTTGTCCAAAAAGTAATCTCCAGGACCAGGTGGTTTTACTAGAGAGATCTACCAAATGTTTTAAGGAGAATTAGTACCAGTTCTACACTATCTCTTCCCAAATATATAAAAGAAGGGAACACTCCCCAATGAGTTTTATGAAACTAGAATTACCCAGATAACTAAATCTAATCAAGAGAGTACTACAGAGATAACCACACATTGTTATCTCTTGTTTACAGCCTACTGACTTTTTACAAAGGTTCAAAAGCAATTTTTAACAAGTGGTACAGGAGCAGTTGGATATCCATAGACCAAGATATGAACCTCAACTTAAGTCTCATATTTTATGTAAAAATTAACTCAAAATGGGTCATACATTTAAAGGTGAACATAAAACTTTTAGGAAAAAAAAGTGAAAATTCTTGGGGCTTACAGCTTGGTGAAAAGTTCTTAGACATGACACCACAAACATGATTCACATAAGAATAGTAATTCAACAAATTGGACTTCATCAGGATTTGTTCTGTGAAAGACCATGATAAGAAGATGAAGTGACAAGATATAGACTGGAAACTATGTATCTCAAAAAGGAATCTGTAGAATATTTAAAGAACTCTAAAGCTTAACAGTAAATAAACAAATATCCCATTTGAAAATTGGCAGAATACATGTATCTTTTCTCAGAGTAGATAACAAACACATGAAAAGATGTTTAACATCATTAACCATGAGGGAAATGCAAATAAAACTACCATGAGATATCATTTTATAATCATTAGAACAAGTAGAATAAAAAATAGTATCAGTACTAAAACTGGCAAGAATACAGGAAAACTGGTTCATTCATACATTATAGATGGGAATGTAAAGTTGTACAGTCAATCTGGAAAATACTTTGGCAGTTTCCTAAAATACTAAACATGCAACTACCAGGTGACCCAGCAATTGCACTTTTGGGCATTTATCCCAGAAAAGCTGAAAACAGATCCTCAAAAAACCTGTGTACTCTTGTTCATAATAGCCTTATTTGTTAATAGCCAAAAACTAGAAATAATCACAATGTCCTTACCATAGGTGAATGGTTGAACCAACTTTGATATATCTGTATCATGGTGTACTACTCAGCAACAAAAAGGCATGAACTATTGATAACATACAACCCAGATGGATCTCATGGGCATTATATTCACTGTAAAAAGCGAGTCCCAAAAAGTCCATACTGTATGATTCCGTTAATATAACATTCTCAAAAAAATGACAAAATTAATACAGAGGGAGGACCTATTATTGGTTGCCAGGGATATGGGTGGTGGGAGAAGGGTGATGTGTGCAGCTATAAGTAGTGGCTGGCTAGAAGGAGTTGGTTTTGCTGATGGAACAGTTCTCTATCTTGACTGGTGTGGTGGTTACGTGAATCTACACATGAGCTAGAATAACGTAGGACTACACACACTTTAACTGAGTATCAATTTCCTGATCTGTTACTGTACTGTTGTTACATAAAATCTATGTTAGGGGAATGAAACTAGAATTTCATGAGTTTCATGAAGTGTTCATGAAACCTCTCAGTACTATTTTTGCAACCTTCTGAAATGTATAATTATTTCAAACTTTAAAAATGAAAAAAATTAAGTTAATCTTCGAATTGGAAAGACCTTGGATGATCTCCTCAAATTTTACTAAATCTAACAGCATTTTACTTAAAATATGAGTTTTGTTTGGTGATGGGGAAGCCCAGAAAAAAACACAAGAAAGGAAGTTACCCCAGTGTGGAGTCTTAAAGATAAAAATGAAGCATCAAAAGCAAGAAATGCTGGAAATGGTAACTCAGAAACAATATGGTGGTGGTTTGGGTATTTTTTTTTTCTTTAACCCTACCCTCTCGTGTGGTTTCATTTTCTAAAATAAGTATTTCCTTCATTGTTTTTTAATATCCATTAGTATGTAGATACATAGAACATCTTAGAAAAGGTAAATTGTTGAGACAGGAAGAGGATTAAGGGAGACACACTAGCATCTGGTACCATTTGAGTTCTACACCATTTAATTACCAAATGTGTAATTATTATCTTTCATACCTAATGTCTTTAATTTAGAATTGTAAATCAACCAAAATATTGGTAATACAATGCTCTCTGGTCATCTTAAACTAATAAAGCAGCTCTCTGATAAGATTCATTTTTATATTATGGATTTAAAAATCTGAAAAATTTCCATATCTGGTTTGAAAAGGGGGTTCTATCTCTTATAAGGCTAGCTAATTCTGTTCTTAGAAAGTTGTCATTAGCGGTATTTTCCGATTTTGAAACAAAATATCCGTCTTAAGTCTTTGTGTGTTTTATTTTTAAAAAACACAGTATTCCTCTAAATAAATAGTTTAATTTGCAATGGTGACTTGTATCCTTATGTTTTCAGGGGAATCAAAGAAGAAACCTAGAATCTACAGTTTCTCAGATTGAGAAGGAGAAAATGTTGCTACAGCATAGAATTAATGAGTACCAGAGAAAAGCGGAACAGGAAAATGAGAAAAGGAGGAATGTAGAAAATGAAGGTAAATTGTTACTACTTTTGAAAAGCCCTGGAATTTCTAACACTGTTCTTGAAGTCTTTGTCATGAGGTTGTCTTAAATTTAGGGCCTATGATATATTTTTGAAGCCACAATCCTAAGACACCTGATGAACTAATTACCCATGTCCCAAGATAAATGTATAACATATCAAAGTCAGTAATAATGTTTTAGCTAAAAGAGTGATTTTCATCCTTGTGTGCATATTGGAATCTCTTGGGAAGCTTTAAAGACTACTGATGCCTGGGGCGCCTGGGTGGCTCAGTGGGTTAAGCCGCTGCCTTCGGCTCAGGTCATGATCTCAGGGTCCTGGGATCGAGTCCCGCATCGGGCTCTCTGCTCAGCAGGAAGCCTGCTTCCCTCTCTCTCTGCCTGCCTCTCCATCTACTTGTGATTTCTCTCTGTCAAATAAATAAATAAAATCTTTAAAAAAAAAAAAAAAAAAAAGACTACTGATGCCTAAGCTCCGGAAATTCTAATTTAGTTGATCTAGATATGTGGCCTGGGCCTTGGTTTCTTGTATAAGCTCTCCAGGTACTTCTATCTAACAAGCAGCCATTTGAGAACCATTAACTAAGATTTCATGTGTTTTCATATTAGTATTAGAAAAACATTTAAAATAGCTTTTGCTTCTACACCCTTTGATCCAGTGATTTCATTTCTAGTTTATTTTATGTATGCATTTGTGCACACATATGCTGACATATAAACAAGATATTTATAGCATTATGTCTAAGATGTATCTTTAATCGAAAAAAATAGTAAAGATTGTTTAAAACATGAGTGCTTATTTAGAGGGTTGCCTGGGTGGCATAGTGGTTTAAGCCTCTGCCTTCGGCTCAGGTCATGATCTCCGGGTCCTGGGATCCAGCCCCGCATTGGGCCCTCTGCTCAGCAGGGAGCCTGCTTCCCCTCTCTTTCTCTGCCTACTTGTGACCTCTCTCTTTCTGTCAAATAAATAAATAAAATCTTTTTTTTAAAAAAAGCTTATTTAGATATGCTTGAATGGATGTATAGAAATGCATGCGAAAACATATTAATGTTTGTGTTTTTATGTTTTAGGCTATAGACACTGTCTTAGAAAGAGTATGTAAGAATTAAGTAATAATTGTGTAGGAGGACAGGTAGAGGGACTGAGACCATGGAGGGGGGAAGGCTTATTCTACACCCCAGACCGTTTGGTACCTTTTGAATTTTGACCCATTTTTCAGATATTGAACTATTCAAAGATTTGTGCTATTCAAAAATAAATAATAGAGCTAGGTTTATAACATTTCACTAAGAGATTGACTTTATTAAGGTATTAAAAAAATTTGAAGTATTACAACAATGGAAACAAATCTGCTACATTCTCTATTGTTGAATTTAAGTATAAATACTTCCATGATGAAAGTTGGCTTTGGGAGTGAACCTATTGTAACTGACTGTGGCCTAAGACTCAGTTTCTTTTTTTTTTTTTTTTTTAAAGATTTTATTTATTTGTTTGACCGACAGAGATCACAAGTAGACAGAGAGGCAGGCAGAGAGAGAGGAGGAAACAGCTCCCTGCTGAGCAGAGAGCCGGATGTGGGGCTTGATCCCAGGACCCTGAGATCATGACCTGAGCTGAAGGCAGAGGCTTTAACCCACTGAGCCACCCAGGCGCCCCCTCAGTTTCATTTTTCTAAAGGATTTATATGTTTCCTCTATGACAACTTTCTAATTTCTAAATTTTTTCCTTCATTTTCTAGTTTCTACATTAAAGGATCAGTTGGAAGACTTAAAGAAAGTCAGTCAAAATTCACAGCTTGCTAATGAGAAGCTGGCACAATTACAAAAGCAGGTGAGCTTTTGGAATAAGATTTTTTTAAATTATGATTAATTAAAATAAGTTGGTATTTTGGTCAAAAACCTATTCTCTTGCTCTTTTTTTTCCCCCCAATAGCTAGAAGAAGCCAATGACTTACTTAGAACAGAATCAGACACAGCTGTCAGATTAAGGAAGAGTCACACAGAGATGAGTAAGTCAGTTAGTCAGCTAGAGTCCCTAAACAGAGAATTGCAGGAGAGAAATAGAATTTTAGAGAATTCCAAGACACAGACGGACAAGGACTATTACCAGCTGCAAGCTGTATTAGAAGCTGAACGAAGAGACAGAGGTCATGATTCTGAGATGATTGGAGACCTTCAAGGTAATTTTTTTTCTTATTATGGTAAAATATACATAACATAAAATTTACTGTTTTAACCATTTTTAAGTGTACAGTTCAGTGGCATAAAGTCCAGTCACATTTTTGTGCAACCATCACTACTCTACATCTCCAGAACCTTTTTATCATCCCAAACTAAAATTCTATGCCAATTAAATCATAACTTCCCATTCTCCCTCCTTCCAGCCCCTGGTAACCACCATTCTACTCTATTAATTTGACTGTCTCATAAAAGGGGAGTCATACAATATTTATCCTTTTGTATCTGTGTTTTTCATCTTAGTGTAATATTCTTAAGATTTATCTGTGTTATGACATGTATCAGAATTTTCTTCTTTTTTAGATATGGAGAAAAAGGATCCCTCCTGTGCCTCTCCCACCTTTGGTGGGAATGCACATTGGTGCAGCCACTGTGGAAAACTGTGGAGGTTTCTCAATAATTAAAAATAGAATTACTAGGGGCACCTGGGTGGCTCAGTCAGTTAAGCATCCAGCTCTTGATTTGACTTAGGTCACGATCTCAGGGTCCTGGGGATTGAGCCAGGGTCAGGCTCCGCACTCAGTGGAGAGTCTGCTGGGGATATTTTCTCTCTGGCTCCCTCTACCCCTCCACCTCCTGTGCTTACTCTCTTTTTCTAAAATAAACAAGTCTTTTTAAAAAAGAAAAAATACAGAATTATTACATGACCCAGTAATTCCACTACTGGTTATTTACCCATAGAATACAAAAACACTAATTTGAAAAAGATACATGTGCCCCTATGTTTATTGCCACATTTACAGTAGCCAAGATATGGAAGTAACCTAAGTGTCCCTCCATAGATGAATGGATATAGAACATGTGGTGTGTGTGTGTATGTATATATATGTATATATATGCACAATGGAATAATTACTCAGCCATAAAAAAAAAAGGAGGGTATAATGCTGATTGAAGTAAGTCAGAGAAAGACAAATACCATTTGATTTCACTCATAAGTGAATTTTTTTTTTTAAAGATTTTAATTTATTTATTTGACAGACAGAAATCACAAGTGGGCAGAGAGGCAGGCAGAGAGAGAGAGGTGAAAGCAGGCTCCCTGCTGAGCAGAAAGCCCAATGCGGGGCTCGATCCTAGGACCCTGGGATCATGGCCTGAGCCGCAGGCAGAGGTTTTAACCCACTGAGCCATCAGGCGCCCCTCATAAGTGGAATTTAAGAAACAAAAGAACAAACAAAAAAGACAAAAAATAGGCACTTAGATACGGAGAACAAACTGGTGGTTGCTAGAGGGATGTGAGTGATATAGGTGGTGAAGGGGATTAAGAGCACACTTAACCAATGAGCACTGAGTAATGTATTGAATTGTAGAATCATTGTATTGTATACCAGGAACTACTATAATACTGTAATTATACTTCAGTTTAAAAAATTCAAATTTAAAAGAGAATTTTTCTTCCATTTTAAGGATGAATAATATTCCACTTTGTGAATGCCACATTTTATCAACAGAAGATAGTTTTTAAATGTTTATTTTTTAATTGTGGCTAAAGCATTTACCATATTAATCATTTTTAAGTATAAAGTAACATAGTTTTGATCATATTATTCTCTAAGAAAATGATCTTGGGCACCTGGGTGGCTCAGCTGGTTAAGCATCTGACTCGATTTTGGCACACGTCATGATCTCAGGGACATGAGATCCATCCCTGTGTTGGGCTCTGCGCTGGGCCTAGAGCCTGCCTGAGATTCACATGCACTCTCTCTCCAAAAAAAAAAAAAGCGATCTTGAAGTGGTTTCTCTCTCTTTCAGGATAATGCTTACTTTTCTGTCATACTATAATTTGTTCACCGTGACAGGCACCCCTGTGAGGTCAGTAATGTGGTATTTCCAATTTTATAGCTGGATTACCACGAACTTAATTTTAAAATGTACCTAATTTACAAAAGCCTTACTCAAAGTGGGACTAATCCAGAGAGAAGATTATCACTATTAAAACCTGGGAATTCCTTGTGCATTGTTGGCAGAAATAGAAACTCAATTACAGAAACAATCCCACTAAAAATAAAGGATTAGGTTCTTGGGAAGTTTACGACTACAAATATCAGCAGTCTTTATGAATCTAAAAGGAAAAAGATTGAATGTAACTAATAGTAAAGGAACAGTTTTGGTAATGGTAATATAATGAATTCATTTTCAAAAAGATCCCTGCCTCTCCCAACTTCTCACATATTTTTCTATTCCTATTAGCAACAGCATCCATACTACCTAATCAAAACAGATATGCAGGGAAGTTGCCAGATGGCTCAGGGGAAATTTGGGGGAGGGGTAGTCCTTTTAACCTTAGTCACAGGATGGGAATGTAGTTCAGGGTCTCTTGGGGCTTGATATTAGCTATAATTCTGTGGAGAGAGGTTAGGGTCAGTTTTTGTGACTATGGAAACGGAAATTAGGATCTCCCTTTGGTTTTTAGCAGAGTGTTGTGCAATCTTATTTCTCAGGGACTAGGCTTAAAATAGATCTGAATATAAAACTGAGAAAGTAACCTTATATATGTATTTTAAAAACTTCATACTTCACTTTCCTAAATTGCTTTTCTAGGCTTTTCTTTTTAAGATTGATTAATTTGAGAAAGAGGGTGCAGGGACAGGGAGGGGGCATCAGTGGGAGAGAGTTTCCCAAACAGACTCATACAGACTCCACACTGACTACGAAGCTTGAGGCAGGGCTGGATCCTGAGACCCTAAGATCACAACCCCAGTGGAAACCAAGAATCGGACTTTCAACTGACTGCACCACCCAGGTGGCCCTCCCAGCTTTTTTATATACAACTTACTACCTGTGTAAAAGTCACTTCACCTGCCTTCTGTATCTACAAACCAGAGAAATTAGAATAGGTGACTCAGATATCATTCCAGTTTTTAAATTCTTTAAGTCTGTGATCTTTTGGGTATGATTGAACTTTGAAGTGCCTTTGCTTTCAAGGAAGACCATGATCCATACGTTTATCAACAGTGGTTTTAACTGAATCTAATTTTTAATTTTTAGATGTTGGTGAAGTTAAGGAAAGTTTATAACATGCTTTATTGTTGATGTTTATCCTATTTCAGTGCTCCCTAAACTTCAGTTTAGTTTTTAATTTAAATGTGACTCAGAGCTCATATGCATTTAAAAGTGCACACAATTTACATGAGATTCAACATATATACAAAGATATATCATGGTAAAAAAAAGAACTTAGTTTCTATATTAATTCTTTATAGTTCCTAAGGAATTTCAGGTCCCTCAGGTATAAATTTCTCATAGCTTTTGTTTTGTTTTGTTTTTTTAATTTCTCATAGTTTGATGTTGGGCTTCTGACAAGGTCATGATTATTTCTTAGTTGAATGTCTTCCATGTATACATAGTAGGCAGAAGCTTCAATGTATGTATGGGAAATGACTCCTAAAACACAATTGGTTAATAACTGTTTTAGGTTCTGTAGGCCACATATGTATCTCTGTTATATATTCTTTTTTACCTTTTACAACCCTTTAAAAATGAAAAAGCATTCTTAGCTTCATGTCTATAGAAAAACAGCTTGAGGGCCTGAAGTTTGCCAACACCTGGACTCATATTTCAGAAAGGCTGCTGTAGCAGACAAACACTGGATTCCAAAAGTTTAGGATTTCAAGGCTTAAACAAAGCAAGTGGACAAAGATTGAAATGTCATGAAGGAATCAAAATTTTAAATGAAATTATAAGCTCTTCATCTAGTAGTTAAGTTATTGATTCTTAGATTGAAATGCAAAAAAAATGAATTTTTTAAATTAACCATTTGAAAAAGATTTTTAAAAAACTATTGTTTAGTCAGCTTCTTAACTTTGTAATTTGGAATATTTCAGACATATACCATAGTAGAATATTATAATGACTCAGTGTACTCAACATCCAGCTTCAGTAATCATCTAGCAGCCGGTCTTGTTTTTTTTATACCCAAAACCTCTGACACTAAATTATTTTGAAGCAAATCTCAGACCTTACTTTGTTTAGTTTATAAATATTTCAGTATGTCTTAAAGATTCTTAAAGAAAAAAATAACCACAATATCGTGAAACCTGGAAAAAAGGTGACAATATTGTAACATACCTGGTCGTCAGTGCTCACATTCCTCCGGCAGTCCCATAATCTGTTGCTGTTCTTGTATTTATTTTGTTTGAATTTGGATCCTATCAAGGTCTACACATTGCATTTCATTAATGTGTTCCTTAGGCTTCTTTTATCTATAGATTCCCCCTCCCTTTTTTATTCTTTTTAGTTTGTTGTTGCTGTTATGTGAAGAAATTAAGTTAAAATTTATTTTATTGAACATCTCCTTCTGAATTTTGCTGATTCTGTCTACTGCTGTCAGTTAACATGTTGCTCTGTCTCTTCTGGTACTCTAAGCTAGAACTTCTGGAGACTTGATCTATTTTAGGTAGGGCTTTGGCAAGAATACTTGTAAGCAATATTATTTAAGCACCAGGAGGCAGATAAAATCTGGCTGTATTATTTTGTGATATTAGTAGCCATTAATGATTGTTGCCTAGATCCTGTGTCTATTTAAGAGTTTTCAGCTGTGATGACCAAATTTTATCATTCCTCATTCATTTGTTACCTGGAATACTGCTAAAAAGATAAGCATTTCTCATCATTCATGTAGTACATAGAGGTACAGCTTATAAAAGAAAGATGAAATACATGATTCATTCCTTTTAATAAAGGATTCTCTATCCTCCAAAGATGCCCAGTGACATTTTTTAATATATTTATGAACTCCTGGATTTTAATATATTTGAAATGTGTTAGTCCATTGAAGTATTTTTATTGATGCTCACTTGAGACTAGTGATTGCTTGTTTTTGAGCTTTTTATGAATAGAATCATACAGTAAACACTCTTTTGTGTCTGGTTTCTTTGATTACTCCTATGTTTATGAGATTTGTCTGTATTGTTGTATAGGCAATGGTTTGTTCTTCTTGCTGTGTGGTATTCCATTTATTAGGTATGACCACTGCAGTTTATCATTTATTCTATGGTAAAAAACATGTATACTGCAGTTATTTCCATTTGGGGGCTATTATGAATAGCACTTATAGGAATTTTCTTGTACATGTTTTTTGGTTATCATACCTGTGCGTTTTGTTGGTATACAATTAGGAGTGGCAGAGTCATAGAATGTGTTTAGTTTTAGTAAAAATATCCCAAGTATAGACCTGCTGTGTTTATTGCTCTTTGCTTTATAACACTTTGATATAACTGCCTTTTTTAATAAATTGAGCAATTTACAGCAACCCTGCATTGAGGAAGTCTTTTAGCACTATTTTCCAACATCATTTGTTCATGTCTGTGGGTCACATTTTGGTAATTCTTTAAATATTTCCAACTTTTTCATTATAATTACATATATTAAAATGAACTCTGATCAGTGATCTTTGGTGTTACTATTGTGATTGTTTTGGGGTGCCATGAACCACATCCATAAAAGATCACAGATTTAATTGATAAATGTTGTGTGTGTGCTGACTGCTCTACCTGCCAGCCTTTCTCCTGCCTCTCTCTCTCTCTCTCTTCTTGGGCCTTTGTTCATTGAGGCACAACAATACTGAAATGAGGCCAGTTCACAGTTACCAACAATAACTGCTTAAGTATTCAAGGGAAGGAAAGAGTTGCGTGTCTATTTAACTCAAGAACTAGAAATGATTAAGCTCAGTGAGGAAGGCATGTTGAAAGCCACAATAGGCTGAAAGCTAGGCCTTTGTGTCAAATAGTAAGCCAGGTTGTGAATGCAAAGGAAAAGTTCTTGAAGGAAATTAAAAGTGCTACTTCAGTGAACACATGAATGATAAGAAAGCAAAACAGTCTTAGTGCTGATAGAAGGTTTGAGTTGTCTGGATAGAAGATCAAAGGAACCACAACATTCCCTTAAGCCAAAGCTCAATTCAGAGCCAGGCCTAACTTTCTCTCCAAATCTTTGAGGGCTGAGAGAGGTGAGGAAACTGCAGGAGAAAAGTTTGAACCTGGCAGAGGTTTCCTTAAACATCAAAGTGCAAAGTGAAACAAACCACAAGTGGTTCAGAAGATCTAGCTAAGATCATTACTGAAGGTGGCTACACTGAACAACAGATTTTCAATGTAGATGAAATCGCCTTCTTCTATCGGAAGAAGATGCCGTCTTGGCCTTTCACAATTATAGGGGAGAAGTCAGTGCCTGGCTTCAAAGCTTCAGAGGACAGCCTAGCTCTCCTCGTAGGGACTAATGCAGCTGGTAACTTTAAGTTGAAGCCATTCTGAAGTTGAGCATTCTGAAAATCCTAGGGCCCGGAAAAATTATGCTAAATCTACTCTGCCTGTGCTCTAGAAATGGAACAACAAAGCCTAGATGACACCACGTTTGTTTACAAGTGATTGACTGAATATTTTAATCCCACTGCTGAAACCACTGCTCAGAAAAAAGATTTCTTTCAAAATATTACTGTTCATTGCCAATACACCTGGTCACCCAAGAGCTCTGATGGAGATGTACAAAGAGATCAATGTGGCTTTCATGCCTGTTAACTTAACATTCCTTCTGTAGCTCGTGGATGAAAGGGTAATTTTGTCTTTCAAGTCTTGTGATTTAAGAACTATGTTTCATAAAGCCACAGCTGCCATAGAGAGAATTGTTCTGATGGATCAGAGGAAAGTTGATTGGAAACTTCTAGAAGTGATTCACCATTCTAGATGGCATTAGGAACATTCATGATTCATGGTAAGAAGTCAAAATATTAACATTACCAGAATTTCAGAAATTGATTCCAACACTCACGGGTGACTTTGAGGGGTTCTAGACTTCAGTGGAGGAAGTCACTGCAGATGTGGTAGAAACAGCAAGAGAAGCAGCATTAGAAGTGGAGCCTGAATGTGTGCAAACTCATGATCAAATTTGAATGGGTGAAGAGTTGCTTCTAATGGATGAGCAAAGAGTGGTTTCTTGAGAGGGGATCTACGCGTGGTGAAAATGCTGTGAAGATTGTTGAGATGACGATAATGGGTTTAGAATCTTTCCTAAACAAAAGCAGTGGTTGGCTTTGAGAGGATTGACTCCAGTTTGGAAAGAAGTTCTATGGGTAAAATGCTGTCCAACAGCATTCATGCTACAGAGAAGTCTTGTGAAAGGAAGAGTCAATCGATATGGCAAACTTCATGGTTGTCTTATTTTAAGAAATTGTCTCAGGCACCCCAAACCTTAGTAACCACCACCATGATCAGCAGCCAAAACATGGAGGCAAAACCCTCCCCCAGCAAAAAGATTGACTCCTGGAAGCTCAGATAATGGTCAGTATTTTTTAGCAAAAAGTATTTTTAAATTAAGGTATGTACATTTTTAAGGCAAAATGCTATTGTGCAATTAATAGGCTCTAGAGTGTTGTGTAAGTGTAACTTTTATATGTACCAGGAAACCAAAAAATTAATTCAGTTGAATTAATATCGAGATATTCACTTTATTGCTGTGGTCTGAAACTCAACCCACAGTATTTCTGAGTATGCCTGTATATATCAAAGTAGCTACCCCAGTTTACATTCACCAGGGGTGTATGACAGTTCCAGTTGCTCCACTTCCTCATTAAGGACAATATTCATTCCCCACTGAATATGTCAGCATTGATGTTTTAGCCATTCTAATGGGGTGTGATGGTATTTCCTTATGGGTTAATTTGCATTTTCCTGGTGTCTAAAATTGAGCAGCTCTACATGTTTATTGATAGTTTGTGATGTGCTGTTCATGTCTTTTGCCTCTTTTTTTTAATTGGATTGTTTGCTATTATTGTTTTTTATGAGCACTAGGTATTAGTCCTCTATCAAATACATGTATCATAGTTGTTTTCTCCCTCTCTTTGTTTTGCCTTTTCACTTTTAAATGCTGTCTGCTTACGAACAGGAGGTCTTACTTTTTGTTCTTTTCAATGTAGTCCAGTTTGTACTTTTACCTTTATTGTGACCTGTTAAATTGTCTGATTAAATCGTGAAGGTACTCCCTCTTCTCTTCTGAAGCTTAAATGTTTCAGTCAGTTTGTGTTATGATACCTGAAATTTTGGTTCTTCCTCCTTTCACAATATTTTTATAACTTTTATATATGAAGCCTTTTTGTTTTTATGGATTACACAAGTTATATTTTCTTGGCATGTTTTTAAAAATAGAATAAATGAAAAAACTTTTATTTAATATGTCTTTCATAAGCTTATTAGGATTCTATATAGGATTCTTCATCTGTATTTTCCTTTTTCTTCTTAGGAGTTGGTTTATATTAATCTTATTCTACATGAAAAATTCTGTTTAACCTGAAATTACCATCTTTGTACAGATACTTAAAGCCTATTATTTATTTTAAATACTGAAGGAAGCATTTTTTTGCTAGTACTTCAACATTTAAACATACTGCCACCCTAGCTTTTTCTCTGTCCATACAAACACATAAATAATTTTTATTTTTTGCTCAGTCATTTGAAAGAAACTGGTGGGTGTTTCTTTCTTGTACATGAACATAATGCCAGTATTATCTGTAAATTTGTGTTTAAATAAATTTGTTTCATTGCTCTCTCAATCCTAGAACTAGCCCAGCAAAGCATTCAGGTGCCAAAGATGTGATAGTCATTTGTTCATTAAAGAACTAGTTCAGAAACACTAAAATATAGAGACAGGTAGAATACATTGAAATCTTGGCAGGTCCAGCAAGTTAAACACTGAACTTAGAGCAGTATAGGATTTTTCCTGGCTTTTTTGGGGTGCTTTATCCATTTCCTGTTGAATCCTAGGTTGCTTTGAATCACAGAATAAGAAAATAGGTTCTTATATTCATTAATACTAGATTCTGTGTTAAATCTAGTTAAACTTGTGCATTTATTAAATACTTATGCATTAAAAACATGTAAGGCCTCAAGCATGTTCTAATGAAGAGAGTTACTGAATATTTAAGTTGCCATCATTGCATGGCATGAGCCCCAGGTGGTAGGTTAAAACCAAGTGTCATTTAGAGCACTTGAATTCCTTAAATCTCAGTTTCCTATAAAAAACAGAGTATGGCTTCACTGAGCTTAAAAGTAATTAAGACTTTTCAGAATGTCTGGCACATAAAGACTACTGAATACTTGCCTTAATTAACTAAAGGGTCTTACTCTTAATATGATGGAAAAGAACACTTAATAAGGACTCCTGTCTGATTTCTGGACCAAGCTCAGGCTCCATCTCTTTGATCATTTGTGAAATGAGGAATATATACTGGATGATTTTCAATGAGCCTTAACATTTTTATTACTGCACATTGTAGTTATTGTATATATTCCCAAGAAAACATCAAATAAATTAATTATAAATAAAAATATATTTTGATAATAAAAATTTAATAGTAATTTATAATTTAATAAATTCTACCTAATCAGGAAATTTTAAAACTTTGTCCTTTTTTAAAAGATTTTCTTTATTATTTTAGAGAGAGAGCATGCGTGAGCTCTAGGGGAAGGTCGGGGGGATCTCAAGCAGGCTCCATGCCGAGTGTGGAGCCCATGTTTGGGCTTGACCCTGAGATCATGACCTGAGCCAAAGCCAAGAGTCCAGTGCTTAACAACTGAGTCATCCAAGTGCCCCTAAAACTTTTTTGTCTTAATGGTCATTCTGAAAAAGAAAAACAGACTCTTTTTTTTTGATGACTTTGTGACTTGAACTTTCTTCTCACTTAATAGCTCGAATTACATCTTTACAAGAGGAGGTGAAGCATCTCAAACATAATCTTGAAAGAGTGGAAGGAGAAAGAAAAGAAGCTCAAGACATGCTTAATCACTCAGAAAAGGTAAATGATTTAACATGTGCCAATTATGAGATACTGTGTACTGACTATCAGGTATTTTTATAAAATAGATTTCATTTTTTTTTCATTCTTAATTCCTAATATTTATAAACTTTCTAAAACTTTTTATAGTTGATGGTGGTTTTATGGGGGTGTATGTGTGTTTAGTGCTTTTTATTGTGCTATTTTTGTTTGTTTTTAACCTTGAAGAGTACTAGATATTTGATATTATCTGATCATCACAAATTAATTTGGTTCGGAAATATCTTTTCTTTTCTTTTTTTTTTAAATTTATTATTTTTTTTAATTTGACAGAGATCACAAGTAGGAAGAGAGGCAGGCAGAGAGAGAGAAAGGGAAGCAGGCTCCCTGCTGAGCAGAGAGCCTGATGCAGGGCTTGATCCCAGGACCCTGGGATCATGACCTGAGCCTAAGGCAGAGGCTTTAACCCACTGAGCCACCCAGGTGCCCCTGGAAATATCTTTTCATGTAGAAATTTTCCTCCCATGTTTTTGTACTTGGGTAAGATGAAGGTGCTGAACCTTACTAGCCTTATGAAAAAAGAAAACAAAGGATAGCTGTATGGTAGACCACGTGTACTTTTTCCATTCTAATGGTAAAAGTTAGCAAAGTAGTAAAGAGCATATATGTTTGCCCTTTATCTATAGTTTTCTCACTAATCAGAAATATCATTGGTCCTCTGTCCTTACCTTGCTAAGAAAAGGATTAAATAGATAATATGCAGATCTGGCTCTCACATTTTTCAATTCCTCCCTGAAATATAGGTTTACTAGATCCTCAGATAAATGATCAGAAAATGCACCACTTATTTTGTCCTTTGGACATGTTTTGTGATAATCAGAGTAGTACCACTAAGCCTGATGTAAATGCGGATGTAGGATGAAAGATGGAAGATTAGAAGATGCACCCAAACAAATGGAATACTTTTTGACCTGTCCTTTTGTCAAGGCAATGTAAATCTAGGTGTAGATTTAATTTAATCTTAATTTAATGTAAATTAGTGTAGATTTTAATCTGAATTTAAATTTTTTTAAAGTAGCAGCACATATTTTTTTTAGTGAACCAAAGAATTGTCCTGTTTATTTCTGATCCTAACATTGAGCCCTCTTGAATATAACCACCACCACAACTCTTCCAGGAGTGGTGGGGGTGATATTTTGCTTTTACTTATATGTGCTTATCTTGTTTTTTAAAGTAAGACATTAGAAATAATATGAAATATACAAGAAAGTATGAAAAATAAAATTATGTACTAAATAAAAATATTTAAGTAAATATGATATCACATTTCAGGCCCATGTGATTCATATATTATCTCTTACAGAATACTAAATAATGTAATATTTAATAATATGTCTTTTGCATAGTGTATTACATAACTCATTTTCATTTTACAGGAAAAAAATAATTTAGAGATAGATTTAAACTATAAGCTTAAATCATTACAACAACGTTTAGAACAAGAGGTAAATGAACATAAAGTAACTAAAGCTCGTTTAACTGACAAACATCAATCTATTGAAGAGGCAAAGTCTGTTGCAATGTGTGGTAAGTGTCAGTTTTAATATTTTCTACATGATTAATTTTTTTAGTAATGCCTACCAAAAGAATGCATTTAGGATTTCATTTTATAATAGTATAAACACTTAGAAATTATAAATTGTGATCTAGTAAAAAGATACTTCTCTTTTTTTCTCTTTTGATCCCTTATTTTTTCCTTTTAAAAGATTATTTATTTATTTATTTTAGTTGCAGGGGTTGTAGAGGTAGAGAGTGTCTGTAACAGACATCCTGCTGAGTATGGGGCCTTATTTCACACTCCTGAGATCATGCTGAAATCAAGACCTGGGACACCCAGCCTGAGCCACCCAGGCGCTGCAATACCTTCCATTTTATTAAATTTCTCGTTCTATTTCCCCTCATTCTGTTACCCTCCATTTCCTATAAATGTTATTGGAATCTCTCTTAGGTCCTAGTATATTTTAGCCCTTTCCTTCATTTCCTTCCTGATCCATTCTGGAACTCATTATCTTTTTGTTCCTTTGCTTTCTTGCTTTGTACCCTCAACTTTCTAATTTCTTTGTATTTCCACTGTACTCTGGGTATGCCTCTAAACACAACCTTAGAGCAGAACAACGAACAAACTTTCTTCACTTCAAGTAATTCTTTAGATGGGGCTTAGCCCAATGCATTATCTTCAACTTCATTTGAGCTGTCAGTTTTTAGTACATCATTCATTGTCCTTCTCTCAGACTTTTATTTCTGTTCTCAGATGTATATGCCATTTCTTTATCACTCCACTTTTAGTTGAACTTTTATCTCAAAAAGAAATAGTGAAAGCATAGGTTGAACTCCCAAAGTCCTGTTCTCTTACTTAATTAGCCTGTCTACTTCTTTACTCATCTTCCTTGTCTTTCATCTTAGAAGATACTGATCCTCCTCTTGTTCTGGCTAATCCATGCTAGCTGTACTCAGAGTTAGTCTCTTCCTATCTCATCTTCTGTCTTTCCTCTTCTTTATCCTTAACCCTTTTCCTCTACTGAATCCTTTCTTGTTTGTTTTTTAAGATCTTATTCATTTATTTGAGATAGAGCAAAAGCGCATGAGCAGTGGGGAGGGGCAGAGAGAGAGAGAAGCAGGCTCTCCACTGAGCAGGGAGCCTGCCATGGGGCTGGATCTGAGGGCCCTGGGATCATGACCTGAGCCAAAGGCAGACTACTTAACCAACTGAGCCATGCAGATGCCCCTGAAGCCTTTCTTATGAACATGTGCAAGTCCCTTCCATTTAAAAAAGATAAATAGGGTGGGCACCTGGGGGCTCAGTTGGTTAAATGCCTGCCTTAGGTTCAGGTAGGGATTGAGCCCTACATCAGGCTCCCTGCGCAGCTGGTAGTTTGCTGCTTCTTTCCTTCTGCCCCTCTCCCACTTGAGTGCTCTCTCTCTCTCTCCTCTATCATATAAAGAACATCTTAAAAAAAAAGATAAAGTAAAACTCCTGTAATAATACATGATCCTTACTAACTGCCATTGTTTTATTCCCTCCCTTTAGAGCCAGACTTTTAGAAAGAGGCATTTTCCTTTTTTTCACCTTGCACTTCTTCATAACCAGCTACAATCTGCAAGTGTCACTTGACACTTTAAATTCAGTTTTTTCAAGGGATGCCTGGGTAGGTCATTCAGTTAAATGTCTGACTCTTGATTTTGGCTCAGGTCATGATCCTCAGGGTCACAAGATTGAGCCCCAATGGCCCCATGTCGGCTCTGCATTCAGTGAGAATATGCTTGAGATTCTGTCCCTCTGCTTCCCCCCCACTTGCATACTCTCTCTCAAAATAAATAAAATCTTTTAAAAATATATTAAATTCAGTTCATTCAAGGGAAAAACATAAGATTTTATCTGTCGAACCTACTCTTATCTCTTATTCTCATGATGCTAGTTGATGGCTGTATAGTTTTTAGCAGTCTAGGCTTCGAATCAATCAAACAAAGCTACTCTGTGACTATTAAAAAGATATTAAGTGAACAAATGCATGTAAAGTGCCTGTACATAGAAAGCTTTCAATAAATGGAGGGATCCCGGGTTACTCAGTTGGTTAAACATCTGACTGACTCTTGATTTCAGCTTAGGTCACGATCTCAGGGTCCTGGGATCGAGCCCAGCATCAAGCTCTGCACTTAGCGGGGAGCCTGCTTAAGGTTTTATCTCCCTGTCCCCCCTCTCTTCTCCCTCCCCCCACTTGCACACTCTCTCTCTCTAAAGTAAATAAATAGAAAGAAAAAAGAAAGTTTTCAGTAACCAGGAAATATTATTATTATGGTTAAAGATGGTGATATGCAACATCCAAGAACCCAAGCCAGAAGTCTTAGAATCATTTAGCATTTCTGCTTCCAAGTAATATAAACAATATATTCTTTTCCTTTTCTCTTTTAGTTCATGGGGATGTCTACCCTTTGCTTGATCTGTTGCAGCAAACTTTTAATTATTTCTATGCCAGGAATTGTTCTGTTTGTCAGTCTATCATTCCCACTTAGGAGTGATCACTTTTTTTTTTTTTTTTTTAAAAATTTTATTTATTTGACAGATAGAGATCACAAGTAGGCAGAGAGGCAGGCAGAGAGAGAGAGAAGCAGGCTCCCCGCTGAGCAGAGAGGCCGACGCGGGACTCGATCCCAGGACCCTGAGATCATGACCCGAGCCGAAGGCAGCGGCTTAACCCACTGAGCCACCCAGGCGCCCCAGGAGTGATCACTTTTGAAATTAAAATCTTAACTGAAAAAAAAAATCTTTTTGAAATTAAAATCTTAACTGTGCTAGTCATTCTTAAAATCCTTTTGTCTTTTCAGTGTTTGCAAGATACATGTCAGACTTCTCATGACATAAAGAATCTTTGGGTTAGCACTTAATCTTTCTTTATAGCCTTGCTGCTCTGCACTTTCTTATGTGTATTTCGTGTTTCAGCCATATTAAACTACTTTTTTTTCTTTCACATTTGTTAATTATTGGCTGTCTACTATAGACCAGGCATACCTGGGAGTATATACCACAGAATAAGACTGATAAGGACCCTGTCTCTTAGAGATTATATTCTAATGGTGGAGATAAGCAAAAAAGCAAATAAATGAAAATAGGTACAGATTGTAATCATTAATATGAAGAAAATGCCATGTGATAGTTTCCAGGAATTGCTATGTTAGATGTGATTTTGAGGAAAGGCCTCTCTGAACTAAATATATGAGTCAAAATGAACCATCTATTGAAAGAGCAGGAGGAAGTATGTTCCAGGTAGAAGAAGTGATAAGTTTAATACTCTTATTCTAAGAATAGTGGATAGCCATTGTAGTGTTTTGAGCTGTGCTGGAATGTGTAATTTATGTCTTTAAAAGACCACTCCTACTACTGTGTGGAAAATGCTTTTGAGAGAGAAAACAGTTTAAAAAGGAGATCAACTAGAATGCTCTAGTCTGTAGGCATTTGTGGTAGTAGAGCTAGAAAGAAATGGACATACAGAAGGTAAGAGTTGGTAAAGAATTGGATGGAAAGAAGAAAAAGAAGGAATCAAGACTCAAGCTTTTTAATTTTAACAGCCGGACAGATGTTAATACATTCTGACTTTGAGATGACTTGAGATTGGAGGGGTTTAGGAGGGGAGGGAAATAAAGTTGTTTGTTTAGATATGTGAACTTTGAAAAGCATATTAGATATATAGGTGGAGACATCAAATAGTCTATGTCTGGATCTCAGAGGTGAGGTACAGTTCAGGAGCCATACATATAGAGCTATATGGAGAACTTGATGAGATCAGCTAAGGGAAGAAAAAAGGCAGAATAGAAAAGGAATCATAAGGAGCCCTTAAGGTAGCCTAACATTTGGAGGTCAGATAAAAGAGGAAAACCGAGCAAAGGAAGCCAAGAAAGAACAGCCAAAGGGGTTACAGGAATGCCAAAAGAGTATGGTATTAGAACTTGAAGAGTATTAGAAAAGTGAGGAAGTTGTTCAGTATATTGAATTCTGTTAAGGTCGGTAAAGATGAAGACATGAACATTGTGTGTCCTCTGCATTTTACAAGGTGGACGTCGTTGGTTATCATACAGAGCAGTTTCAGTGGAATGCAGGAGATAAAAGCCAAATGGAAAGTAATAAATGGGTAGTAGATGAGGCATTGGAGACAATAAATGTAGATAACTCTTTCAGAGGTTCATGAACAGAGATGGATGGGAGCTGAGAAGGGATATGAGATCAGTAGAGGATATTTTAGGAGGGGAGATAATAAGATTATTCTGTTGATGGCAGTGATTCATTTGGAAGCAGGTAATTGTTGAGGCAGAGAAGAGATGAAATAATTGAAGGAACAGAGTCCAGAACAGAAGTGGATAGATTTATGTTTGATTAGAGGTGGGAATTAAGAGGTGATGATTATTGGTGTGGCTAAGTTGTTGGTAGGTTTGGGGGGAAAGATGAGGAAGTTCTATTCTAATGGTTTCTGTTTTATCACCTTGAGGTCACGCTCTGAGAGTAAAAAAGCAGACTCATTAAGTTTGAGTCATTTGGTGCAAATTAGTAGGTTTAAATGCAACTTAATAGGTTTAAAACCTTGGAAATTTAACCTCTCAGAACTTTAGTTACCAAATCTCAAAAAAGGAGCCTCACTGTAGGCTAATATCTTCTGCTAATGATGAAAGTAGGTATTATTATACTACCATGGAATCTTGTTTATCAGAGATGCATAAATTAGAATTCCTATCGGCCTTAAGTCCACTGTTCTGGAACAATGCAAGGTAGAGATGAATAACCACTGCCTTACTTTTCTGCTTTTATCCGCACTACCCCCATTTTTCTTATTAGTTCACTTTTTTCCCAGCTATATTTTCACCTTCTGGTCTGAAAATGGCTCTGAATAATTTCTCATATCATTGGCATGGGCTGGATTTAGGAGTTTTATTACTTTATTACAATTTATAACCCCCTTCCTTTAAAGATCCTACTATACAAACAATTCAAATAACATTAGGACTTCTATAGTGAATAGCTCTATTAGAATCCCAGGACAAAAACAGTAGGGATTTTTGGCACCAATTTGTTTTATACAGCCCATGAAAATGAAAATATGTATAACTTTTTTTTTCCACAGAAATGGAAAAAAAGCTGAAGGAAGAGAGAGAAGCTCGAGAGAAGGCTGAAAATAGAGTTGTTCAGATTGAGAAACAGTGTTCAATGCTAGATGTTGATCTGAAACAATCTCAGCAGAAGCTTGAGCATTTGACTGAAAATAAAGAAAGGATGGAGGATGAAGTAAGAAGAATAGTACTGGTTTTATTCATCTTAAAAAAGAGAAGCAATCATAAATTATGACTGAAAAGTTATTTTCTGTAATTTAAACACCGTCGAGAAGATTTGAGTGAAATAACCTGAATGTATATGTATTCACTGCTCTGAGGTCACCACTACACCCTTACCTCCTAGGATTTTCCTCTACAAATAGTTTAGTGAACATTCACACCATAAGGTCTATGTCATTTTGCACTATGACAGTACAACTCTGTAGAAGTGTTTTAGCTCCTCCCCTGAAGAATCTGACCATTTGCTTTTTTTTTTTTTTTTAAGATTTTATTTACTGTGAGAGAGAGAGAGAACCCACAGGAGCAGAGGGAGAGAAAGAAGTAGACTCTCCGCTGAATAGGAAGCCCCAGGCAGGTCTCAGTTCCAACCCTGGGACCATCACCATTCTGCTTTTAAAAAACAAAAACAACCTTTACTGTAAAGTTACCTCGTAATCCCAAAGAGGCACAGTTGCTCTTAGATTTCAACAAAAGTGTTAAACCACAGAGTTTTGACCAGTTTATATTGATAGAAAGCACAGGGTACACTTTTAGAAAGCGGTAAATAAAAAGATAAAATGATATTATATCCTTGTGGTTTATTATAGGAGGGATGAGATATTACCATTATTTAATTATTGAGTAAGACCTCAAAGGTTAATTGTCTGAGAGTCAGAAGCCAGAGTTGGTAAAGGGAACATTATCAGTGGTGATGATAATAAAAGAGTGATTAATGAGCGAAGTGAAGTGTCCTTACCTAAAGTGAAGGACAAAAAAGGACTTGATGTATCCAGAGAAGAAAAGACTTATTGAGTAGTAATGGGAAACTTGGGGACCGAGGTATTGATAGTCTTTAAACTTAAAATGGGAGGCTATAGGTGAAAATACTTTTAGAAAATAAAAGTACCTCTCTCCCTTTGCACTCTCCCCTCCTTGCCCCCCATTCTCTCTCTCTCAAATGAATAAGTCTAAATAAATAAATAAATAGTGGAATTTAAGATCCCAATTATTTTTCTCATTCACAGGTTAAGAATCTGTCCCTTCAACTGGAGCAGGAATCAAACAAGCGGTTGTTATTACAGAATGAATTGAAGACTCAAGCATTTGAAGCAGACAATTTAAAAGGTCAAGAAAAGCAAATGAAACAGGAAATAAATACTTTATTGGAAGCAAAGAGATTATTAGAATTTGAATTAGCTCAGCTTACAAAGTAAGTCTCAAAAATAACATTTTTCTTATTTGTGTTATGTATTTGCTTATGTTTGACATTTTCTGTGTATAGAAATATTGTATTTGGAGTTTGTGAAAGGAAGACTTCAGAAAAATTCATTTAGAGTAGAGATCGTTAAAAGGAGAAAAAAGGAGATTATCAAGACTACTTAATGACTTTACCATAAAACCAAAAGCTACAGATTTGGCATATGATTTTCATACCTACTAGACATGTTTGTTGACACTTGAATTACAAAAATCAGGGACAGGGTTCAGTACCTTATGGGAAATGTTCAGTGTTTCTTTATTCTAGAAGCTAGAGTTAGACATGATGACCCTGTATCTGTCTCTTTTTGTTCCTTCGGTTCATCTCCGAATGCAAAGTACCTTTTTTCTTCCACTCTGCGATATGATGTGTTCGTTCGCTTACTTGAAGTGGAGACAAAGCAAGGTGTCATTATTGCTTGCAGAATTTGTATAAAGACATCCTTCAGAAATTTAATGTCAAAGATGTGTGTATCTTATGCCAAGTCATGTGTTTTTATTTCCTTTGGGTTTCTATTAAAATATCTTCCTTTGACACCTTCATTTACAACATAGTAATGCTTGAATAAAATTGTCGTGTTTTGTTTTGTTGCATTTATTTTGGCGAAATTCTTTTCTGCCTTTTAGAGCCATCATTTTTGTGTAATGTGTTTTATAGTTCTCCCAAAATAACTTTCACTCACCATTCAGTGAACATTTATTATGTCCTTTTATCAACCATATGCCTTGGTAGATACAAAGCTATTGCTGTCTAATATGAAAACCTAGCAGATACAGACACAATTGTTTATCCTTGGCAGTGTATATCTGTGGGTTGCATTGTCAGGTAACAGATAACTGTCTTATCTGTTTCTGAGTAAATCATGTTCACGTGTGTATTATATATATGTAGATGTGTCTGTGTTCCTTCTCCTTTATCAGTTATTGTTCTTGCCTCCTTTCTTATTCCTTACCTGGTTTTTCATTTCCAGCCCCATCCCCGTGCTTTTTTGGATATCATGTATAGTACTATATGTATATGTAATGCATAGCATATGTAATATTATTAATATTTATTAAATATTTTCATGTCCCCTCTTTTTATTTGCTTACTTCACTACATAAGACACTTAAAATGTATCCCTAAAGGACACCTGGGTGACTCAGTCAATTAAACTTCTGCCTTCAGCTCCGGTCATGATCCCAGGGTTCTGGGATCGAGTCCCGGGTTGAGCTCCTTACACAATAGGGAGCCTGCTTCCCCCTCTGCCTGCATCTCCCCCTGCTTGTGCTCTGTCTCTCTTTCTGACAAATAAAGAAATAAAATCTTCTAAAATTAAAATAAAATATATTCTAAGAATGCTTTTCTCTATAAAAATTTATCATTTTTATAGAAGTATCATTTTTATTGTTGCAACTTGGATTAATCCACAATTAACATTCTCTTAAAAGTCACCTTCAGTAGAAAACAGTTTCCTCTACTTTGCATGGTATCACTTTATAAGGAACAAAATGGAACCAGACAGCATGATCTGACAAATAGAATCATAAAAGTAATACTTTGTAAGAAAATACAGTTTTTAAAAAGCAAAGGTCATTTTAGTAAACATTTTTATTTTTAGCAACTTTAATTAATAGAGAATAATATAAAGCCCAATGTAAATAGCACTCATTTACTGTTTTCTCTTTTACCTGAAGACAGTATAGAGGAAATGAAGGACAGATGCGGGAGCTACAAGATCAGCTTGAAGCTGAGCAATATTTCTCGGTAAGAATCATTTTTAACACTTCACTTGAAACAAGATATTAAGATTTTTAATGTGAATTGTGACATTTTTTCAAATGACCATGAACTGGTTTTCTCCCCCTTTTAATCTCCCCATCTCTACATTTCATTTCTGAATCTGAGTTCATGGTCTGTGTAAGTTGTAAAGAAATTACCATTTTTGTGAAATATTTCTAGAATTGCTTCAAACTAAAGCTATATATAAGACTTCATTAAGGGGTGGTTGGAGTGTCAGTATTTTCATGCATGGTTCATGTATGCATGTTACATTTGTAGGTATAACTGCATACAGTTATAGGTAGAGTTAATGCTCAACAGCTTTGGTCTTGTTTTAGCTCCCTGTATGCACTTCATGTATCTGTTTTGCTTTTTCCTCTGTAGAAGTCGTTCTAACTCTTATTGGCTGCAGCTTATTTTCACTACTACTTTAACATTTATAGCCAGTGCTTTGAGATTTTATTAAAGCTTCTGCATTTTTTATTTCTTTTGGTTGCCAAGTTTATACTCCACCATTTCAACTTAACATTTACCTAGCTTCTCCATTACTATTAACCCTGGCAGCTGCCTTTTCTACAAGTCTTAGTGCAGTTAAGTGAGAGAGTTTGAGTTGTATTGGTGAACATGTCCTAGAAACCAACTGAACAATATTGGAAATAATTATTTCCTTAACAAAGAAACTGAACACTAGTAGAGCTCTATAGAACTTTTCACATGTTCAGAGCTTCATGGTGTACTCTGCTCCTGTCCTAAATAAAAACATGGTGACTGACTTTCTGTTTTTTGCCTGTTTCTTGACTTGTTAGACTATCACTGAAATATGTTTTTAAATTATAAAAAAATTTGGTATTACTGAAAAATTTTTCCTTGGGTAGAGATTAATCTTACTTGTTCAAAGACCACTTCTGCAGTGGTGTGTAATACCATGCACACTTTCTTGTCCATATACTTTCACAGAATAATCTAATACCTCTTTTATTTACATTCCCATTGAAAAATTTGTACTTTTCTCCTAGAGAAGTGCTATTTCTTAGAGGGATAAGTAAGTTCACAGTTTAAAAGTAATTCTCCATAGCTATTTGCTGGTCCTTACTATTTTTTTTCCTTATCTTATATATGAAAAAGGATAGTTTACAAAAAAAGACTGCAGAACTGGAAGTTCCCTTTATAATCACAGCACCTTAACAGAACATGGGTCTAATGCTCCCTCATATCTGTTAAATATTTGTTGTTGGAGTTGGCAAAAGCTGAATGAATTTTATAAGGACCATTGTTCTATAATAAGTATGTATTACTTGTTAGCGGAATGTTTGATGAATCTTGTTTTGGTATTTTGTTCATGTCTCTCAACCGCCCACTCAATCCCACCTACCCAAAAAGAGAAGTGGTTTTTCTAACATTATTCACTTTAAGAATTGATATAACTTTTAAATGAATAGTGCTTCCTAAGTTTCTTTATAATGTTTTCCCAAATCAATATAATATTTAATGTCCTTGAGATATAATTTCTATACAGTTACTCGTAGCAATTTAAAGTGTATGTTTTGACAAATGTGTATACTATGTGACAACCACCAAAATGAACATGTAAAACCTTCTTTCACCACAAATTCCCAGTGGCCCTTTGCAGTCGCTCTTCCCCACTTACCTCTATTTTCAGGTAACCACTGATTTTGCTTTCTGTCACAATTGACTATTTTTACCTGCTCCAGAATTCCACATACATGGAATCATGCAGTATATAGTCTTTAGCACCTGTTTTTTTTTTTTTTTTTTCACTCAGCAAAATATTTTTTAGGTGTATTATGTAATTTGTATCAGCAGGTCATTCCTTTTTATCATTCAGTATGGATACTCCACAATTTTTAAAATTCATCTGTTGATGAACCTGATTGTTTACAATTTGTGATAAGGCTGCAGTGAAAATTCATGTACAAGATTTTGTGTGGATATATGCTTGCATTTGTCTTGGGTAAATACTTGGGAATAGAATTGTTGGATTGTATGTTGTTTAACTTTATAAGAAACTACCAAACTTTTTAAACTCCTCATAAACATTTCTTTCTCCCAATCACTTATTTTGCAGACACTTTATAAAACCCAGGTAAAGGAACTTAAAGAAGAAATTGAAGAAAAAAACAGAGAAAGTTTAAAGAAAATTCAAGAACTACAAAGTGAAAAGTATGTCTATCCATTTTTCTTTAGAACAAGAATCACTATTACATCATAGCATTCTTTAAGTTTAAAAATAGAGAGTAGATTTGCCATTATTCTGATGGGAATGATACAGCAAATCTCATTAGGCTAATTCTGAACAAATCAAACTAAATTTAGACTGATTTTTCTCTTTATGGTGAAGAAGTCCTACATTAACGCTATGGTAATTGTACAGAGATTTGGTAAACTCTAAACATTAAATTGTTTTCAAGGGTCTCTCAATCTTTAAACATCTATTTGTATTTAAATAGTTCATGCTGTACTTGTAAGTCCTTCTTTTATGCTATGTAAAGGTACTTAGGGTCTCCCTTTTAGTTATTAGGCAGGTTAAGTTCCATTGCATATCTGCTTAGGGCCTTAGAAGAAGACCTAAAGCTATTTAAGTATAACAACTTCTTATAGCTAGGTGGAACAGATATTAAAACTAGTTTTCTGACATTTTTATATTCTCTTTTCATGTAGAAATTTTAAAAATTTAATCATTTTATTGCTGAAACCAAAAATACATTAAATATTGTAACATGCACAGATCTATAAATTATATGACAAATGTTATTATAATTACCACCCATGAAAGAGAACCTTGCTATCCACTTTAAAAGCCCACTGTATTGCCTCTTCTTCCCCCACCACTAAATAATCACTATCGTAACACTTATTTGTTGATGGAACTGGGTCATTTTTCCTGTGTAATTTTCCTCAGTTGCACTGATTTTATTGATTCCATTTCCACAGTTGAACATTCTTGTTCTGTGTTTCCTGCAAATCTATGGTTAAATCTAGAACTGTGCTATCCAATATGATAGCCCCTGGTTTTATGTAGCCATTTAAATTGAACTTATTATTTAATTTTATGTATTATGTATGTATGTATAATATGTAATTTTATGTATTTTATGTAGCCATTTAAATTTAAACTTATTTTTAAAAATTTAAATTTATTTAAATGAAGTTTAAAATTTAGTTTTTCAGGTGTGCTAGCCCCATTTCAGGTGGCCAGCAGTCACATTTAGCTAGTGTCAACCATATTTGACAGCACAGGTGTACAGAACATTTCTATCCTCATAGAAAACTTAATTGGACATCCCTAACTGGGAGTCTTAGTCATATTCAGGTCTGATTTATACAGGGGTGAAGACTGCCTCATACATAATTGTACCGTCTGATTGTTTCTTTGTGTTGTTAACAACCATAGGCACTTAGTGCTTAGATCTTTAATATATTTAGTGGTATCTAAGGTAGGAGCAAAGGTACATTTTCTGGTTAGTCTCTGTGACAGTGATAGACCCCTGTTATAGTCTATTGCCTATCATTTGTATGGTGTCTGCAGTGTAGTATGCAGTCCCATGTTGTGTGCCTTCACTGTAAAGAGAGCACCCAATCTTCCACATACCATATTGTTCTATAGGGTTGATAAGTTTGCCCTTGTTTGATCTATTTAAAAGAAATATACTGATCACCACTAGTGTGGTAAGTACTATGCTTCATGCCAGTGATATGATCATTAGTAAGTTATGGTTCTTACCCTCAAGTACTTCAGAATCTAGTCAGGAAACAAATGTAATTAAGGTAAGTGTCTATAACAAAGTGCTAGGAACTGACAAGGTAGTGTCTTAGAAAGCTTCATTCTTTGAAGTGGAGAATGGATTAGAGGCAGAACTGGCGGATACAGGAAGTTGAATTATGTAACCATTGGAAAATCTAAATGTAAAATTATAGTGGAAGTTGACAGTAAAAGGAGAGGCAAGTACATGGGGAAAATAGGAAGTAGAGGCAATAGGACTTGTAGATTTAGGAGTGTGGGGACAAAAGTTGGGGAAGATTTCAGGTGGGTTCTCAAGTTTTTGACCAGGGAAGTTGGGGTGATGGTAGCACTGGTCCCTGAGTTAAGGAATGCCAAATTTGTGAAACAAGGGGAGACACGATTTTTTCCATTTCAGACCTGTTATAGGCAGTGCCTGTGGGTTGTCCCAAGAGAAATGGTTCTGAAATTGCTTCAGAGCTCAGAGAAAAGATAAGGAAGGACTTGAAGCTGATTTGACAGTCATTGTCATATACTGAAACAGAGATAGATGAGATTTGTTAAGGTGATTATGTACATCAAAGTTTATTAACTCATGAACTTACAGTACCACCCATTTACCTAATTTGAAGCTAGTTGGGTATGTTCAATGTGTAAGTTGTATTATAACAAACTGAGGAATTCATCTCAGTTTTAACCACTTGCTGCCACATGGTAACATTGATATTACAAGATCTGATTTTTCAAGAGGAGCCAGAAATCTGAATTTTATGTAAAATGTTGGCCCAAATTTATTTTAATTGTATGTCTGGAGGAACACTTATGTGGACTCATTTTACCCTCTCAGGTAATAAGCTGTAATCCCTACTGTAGGATGAGAAGATGTAAAGGCTGATGATAGACTTCTAGCACCTTTACTTCCAAAGAAAGGGCAGAGGAAGGGAATGTAAGAAGTAACCAGTAATACAAGGGGAAAACAGAATAGGATCACAAAGTCTAGGAAAATAGAATACTTCAAAGAAGACAAAGTGATTTAAAGTGCCAAATACTCAAAAAGGTCAGGTAAAAAATAAATTGTCCATTATATTTAAGGTTATTAGTTATTTTGTTGAGAACAGTTCCTAAATGGTAATAAGAATGAATATAAGGGTAAGGGTAGAAGTGGAGACCAAGCGTAGACAGTAGCCCTATTTACCTCCTACCGTTCAGCAAACTAATCAGTTACTCTTCTGCCTCAGGGCTTATGGACTTGCTCTCCCCTCTTCCTGGAACATTTTTCCTCTGAGTATCCACATGGCATGCTCCTTCACCCTCTTCAGGCCTAGGTCTAAATGTCATCTCAGAGGGGCCTTCCCTGAATATCCTTCCTAAAATTGTGCAAACTTCCCCACCCCACCTTGCTGCCCAGTTTAGTACTTCCTTACATGTTTTGTTTTTCTCTGTAGCACTTTTCCCTTCCCAGTATATTATAGCATTTGGTGACTTACTTTACTTACTGTTTTTCTCTCTGCTATAACTTAAGCTCAGCAAAGAAAGGAATTTTTAAATGTTTTGTCCTTAACTCTGTTTCACTGTTAAATATAGAGCACCTGGAATTGTACCTAGAACATAGTAGATGGTCAGTAAATATTTCTTAAATTAAAAAATTCAAGAAATATGGTTGTTGAGGCAAGGAGATAGAACAATAGCTAGAGGAGAAGTTGAAAAAGAGCCATTTCTTTTTAAAGATAGCAGAGATTTGAGCATATTTAAATGAGATATGGGAAAGATACCAGAGTGGGGAAAGTTACACATCTATTCATTGACTGAAACAAAATTTCTGAGCACTTTCTGTGGGCTGGAGACTTCAGTACTGCAGTGAACAAGAACAAAGCTCCTGCTTATAATCTTATAACCTAGAAGAAAAAGGAGTCATTAATAAATTGATTTCATTAAGGAGGCAGGAGAATAAAGGTGACAGATTGGCCTTAGGCATTGGTAAAGACAAGTCTTTTATTTATGGGGAGTTGTGAAGGAAGTTGAATGGCTATAGCTGCAGACAGTTTTACCCTGAACCATCTTATTGTTTCTTTTTTTTCTCTTGCACATATGCATAGCCAGGGATAGAACTGTAATTTGGGATAAATAGGTTTTCTGGCATTTTATATATAACTTAGATACATTTACCTGAATTTGCTACAAAGCAGTAAGCCTAGGTAGGAGTACATTTGTCAATCTCAAACCTTGTGTTATAATAGCCCAGAACTACCGCGAGGATCATAGACTTAATTAACATTGGCAGTACTTCCTATCTTTTCCTAACATACTAACTTCTCTGCACTTTGAGATAGCTATTTCATATCTTCTGCTTTCTCCTCAGATCTTCAGCAACCTGTCCTCATCCTCACACTCAACAAACGGCCTTGCTTCCTAGAAGTTGAGAACTTCTGCTCTGTCCCACCCTCATAGCTACTAACCTATCTTCCTCTGTAGCTATAAACCCTGCCTTCCTTGACTGATGTAAATAAACAAAATGTGCTTTTAACCACCTCGATCCCATTTTCTGCCTACATAAGAATATGACTTCAGGAATCCTCACCTTTCCTGGGTTCATTTTTTTCCTTCATACAGTAATTTTCATTGTTATGTAAACATACATTAAACATCTTTGTAAAAAATAGCCATCTTCTAAGTGCATTTTACTTCCAGCTGCCATCCTATTTTTCTGCCTCCTTTTGTAGCAGACTTCTTTGAAAGGTGACATACCATTTATATTCAGTTCCTCTTCTCCCTTTCTCTCTCTAGCTCATTCCAGACTTCTGCACTCAAGATGCTACCAAAATAACCCTTCCCATGGTTACTGATGACTTCCTAATAGTTAAAGACAATAGTCAATTCTCAGTCCTTATCTTATTTAACAGTAGCTGTTGACATAGTTGATTACTCTCTCTTGACAAAATTTCTTCAGTTGGCTTCTGTGATATCACATGGCATTTTTTCTTACTGAACTGGCTACTTTTAACCTCCTTTGCTCCTTTGTCCCTTCCCCTCTCTGAGACCTTTAAAGTTTGGAGGGCCCAAGGGATCACTCTTTCCTTGTTCTCATCCAGCTTCATGGCTTTAAATAGCATCAGTGTACAAGCACATTCTCCCCAAATTCCAGACTTGTATGTCCAGCCGTCTGTTTGACTCCACTTGAATGCTTAATAAGCATTTCATTTGTAACATGTCCAGAAAAAACTCCTGATTCCCATACCTTGCCAACCTGCTCCTCCCTGTTTTCCCCCATTTCATTTTAGCAATTCCATTATTTCCAGTTGTTTAAATAAAAAAAAAAACTTGAAATTATCCTAAACTTCTTTTTTTTTCTTATACTCTATGTGCAGTCCATTTAAAAAGCCTATTTAGCTGTAATTTAAAAGTATATCCAGCAGTGCCTGAGTGGCCCAGTGGGTTAAAGCCTCTGCCTTCAGCTCAGGTCATGATCCCAGGATCCTGGGATCGAGCCCCGCATCGAGCTCTCTGCTTGACGGGGGGCCTGCTTCTTCCTCTCTCTCTCTGCCTGCCTCTCTGCCTACTTGTGATCTCTGTGTGTCAAATAAATAAATAAAATCTTTAAAAAAAAAAAAAGTATATCCAGAATCTAATCAGTTCTCACTTGTACCATTTTTCAGCCTGATCCATATTGCCACCGTCTCCAGTTTTGGTACTTTCATTAGCCTCCTAGCTGAGATCCTTGCTTCTGCCATTGTCCCCCAACAGTCTTATCTTAAAACTGCAGCCAGAATGATCTTTTTAAAACCAAATACTCAAAGTAAAAGCCAAAGTTCCCTATACTGTCATAGAAAGCCTTACAAGGTCTGTTCTCTCTCCCCACTTCTCTCAATTCATTTCTCACAACTTTCCTTCATCTCTCACCTCACTCACATAAGCTTCTTTCAGACCAAACTTAGGGCATTTGTTATTAGAGATTTCTTCCACCTTAGCCCTGTATTTTCAGATACCTGCATAGCTCACTCCCTTACTTCCTTCATATCTCTTCTCACATGTCTTCTTAGCAAAGAGGCCTCCTTGATCACCCTGTATAAAATGCACATTCATAGCCTCTTCCACCTTTTTTGTTTTATTTTGTTCTCTGTGGCATGCTATGTACTGTTCATCTTTTTTAAATTGCTTCTTTCATCCCATTAATATATGCTTTCTCAGGGCAGAGACTTTGTTACTACTATATGTCTTAATTCAGACAGGGGTGTTTGACACATAGTAAACATTTAGGTAAATGCGGACAAATGAATAATTTTCTTCTTCTTTTTTTTTTTTTTTGTAGTTAGTATATGTCTCCCTCCTTAACCTTGAGAAAGAAAATTTCATTTGAGGCGCCTGGGTGGCTCAGTGGGTTAAAGCCTCTGCCTTCAGCTCAGGTCCTGGGATCAAGCCCCACATCGGGCTCTCTGCTCAGTAGGGAGCCTGCTTCCCTTCCTCTCTCTCTGCCTGCCTCTCTGCCTACTTGTGATCTCTGTCAAATAAATAAATAAAATCTTTAAAAAAAAAAAAAGAAAATTTCATTCTTATCATTCCCTTAGTAAAAATAGTTGGAAGTCATTCATTCACTTAGCAAACATTTATTGAGTATCTACTGTATATAGGGAAGATACAGTCATGACTCAGAGAGTTTATTGAACAGAAGTTCTTTAGGAAGAGCAAGCAAACTGGAATGATCTGGTCCTGGTCTGAATGTCAGTTCCAAAAAGCTTTAAAGTATAATTCCCAAGGAGCATTCCTAGAATAGTTTATAGTGGTTTACAAATCTATTTATAAGTCATCATAATCTCATTACATTTCAGAACTGAAAGGATCTCAAAAATCATTTAACCCTCTCATTTTACAGGTTTGATTAAATTGAGCTCCAGGAAATGTAAGAAATTTGCCCCGTGTCCTTACCCAATTAGTGAAGAACAGGGATGATAAGGGTTAAGGTCTGGCCTCCTGGTTTACAAGCCTATTACTTTTCCTCTCTCCTATGCTACCTTCCATTCTAAATCCACAACAAGTTCGTTTTCAAAAGTAGACTGCTTGCCATTGCTTTACTACCTTTTCTTAGTTAAGCACAACAGCAGGTACAGGATTAAAGAGTTCTTTACTTGTACAGTTTTTCAAAATGTTAGAAGTTAAATTTATTACTTTTATAGAATTTTTGCATTGGATTCAATAATGAATTTTATTTTAAGCAATAAAATACTTAATTCTTATTGTTTAAATATAGTTGTCTTCTTTAAGCATATCATTAAGTTGGAAAAATAACTGAATTTTTTTATAACCATTTCTCTTATAAATCTATTGCAGGGAAACTCTTGCTACTCAGCTGGATCTAGCAGAAACAAAAGCTGAGTCTGAGCAGTTGGCTCGAGGGCTTCTAGAAGAACAGTATTTTGAATTAACCCAAGAAAGCAAGAAAGCTGCTTCCAGAAATAGACAAGAGATTACAGATAAAGATCATACTGTTAGTCGGGTAAGTGTGATTGTCAGGTAAGTTTTATGACTGAAATTTATCTAAATCAAAATAGGTCACATCTTAGTGTTAGGGTGAATATGTGTGCATATGTATTTACTTTGACTTATACAGAGTGGTCAATCTGTACTTATGTATAAAATAGTTTATATAATCCAAAACCATTGTTAATGATTTTTTAATGACTGAAATTCTTATTCAGTGTAATGTGGTTTTTCTCTTTCTAGCTATAGATCTTTTTTTTTTTTTTTTTTTTTATTTTGACAGACAGAGATCACAAATAGGCAGAGAGGCAGTCAGAGAGAGAGAGGAAGGAAAGCAGTTATCCTGCTGAGCAGAGAGCCCAGTAAGGGGCTCGATCCCAGGACCCTGGGATCATGACCTGAGCCAAAAGCAGAGGCTTTAACCCACTCAGCCACCCAGGCGCCCCTCTAGCTATAGATCTTAATATATTTTATGTAAAGAAATCCTTGGGTTAAATTTATTTGTTGTATTATCTTAATACATTGCAACAGACTTTGTGACCACAATTTTATAAAACTCAGAAACTGTTTTGGGATGAGAAATTCTTTATGGATATCTACAAATTAATCTCAGAAAACCAGTACTACAATTACTATTCCTGAAATTTACACTATTTTCTATATAGATCATGGAGATTGAAAGGGGAGTTAGATTTTTCTTTTGAAGTTACCATGAAGTGTTCTGGTATTAGAAGTCCTGGGTTCAAAGCTTAGCTCTGCCTCTGAGAAGTTACATGGTCTTGGCAATTTACGTTACTACCTTAATCCTCAGATTCTTCGTCTATAAAATAGAAATAATACCAGGGTGCCTGGCTGCCTCAGTCAGTATATCATGTGACTCTTGATCTTGGAGTTGTGAATTTGAGTCCCATGTTGGGTGTAGAGTCTACTTTTATTAAAAAAAAAAAAAAAAGAAAGAAAGAAAGAAAGAGGGAAATAATACCTATTCTACAAGATTCTTATGAAGGTTAAATGAAGTATATTTGAATTTAAGTATATCCACTTACGTTAAACCAGAACCCAGGCATTTTTATAACAAAGCAGTATCTGACTCCACATTTAAGGAGAATGCAGTTTTTGGTTTTTTTTAAGGTCATTATTTTAAATACAAGACTAGCAAAGTGAATGTAACTTAAACCTTTGTGTATTTTGTTAAGCTTGAAGAAACAACCAGCATGTTAACCAAAGATATTGAAGTATTAAGAAAAGAAAATGAAGAGATAACCGATAAAATGAGGAGGGCAGAGGAGGGTACGTAAGGTTTTTTGTTTCTGTTTTTCTTTTTTAATCATAATGTTTCATCAAGTTCAGTGGTAAATCTTGAGCTATTCATATTGTGTGTTAGGTTTTTGAAATTTGTTTTCAAATGTTAAATAACTCTTGTAGCCTTAAGAATTATCTTAAGATAATTTAGAACTTAAATGTTCTCAGCCCCAAAAATGGTATGTGAGGTGATGGATGTGTTCAGTAACTTGATGGTAGAATCCTTTCATGATGTATACTTGTATCAAATCATGTTGTACAGCTTAAGTATCTTACAGATTTGTCAGTTATAGCTCAGTAAAGCTGAACAAAAAAGAATTATCTTTACGAAGTTACTAAAAGTTATGTAGTATATACTAATTTAAGTAAAGAACATTGTTAATTTGGAACACAATTTAATGTCATATAATAACACTTTATATAATTTATTAACAGAATATAAATTGAAGAAGGAGGAGGAGATCAGTAATCTTAAGGCTGCCTTTGAAAAGATTATCAATACAGAAAGAACCCTTAAAACGCAGGTATACATGCTCTCTTAGCCTTTTCCAAATGTTTTATTTGAATATCATATATTCAGAAATTAATATTTTTTTGTGTACTTTTTCTTAAAACTTAGGTTATAATGTTCAGACTTTTCACTGGAACAAATAATGTAATATTCTTTCTTCATTCAATATAGAAGACTTTTCAGAAAATTGGATTTCAATTGAGTTAAGAAAGAAGATGTGAGATAGATAGGTGGAATAGTAGTCAGCCTTAAAAAAAGAAAGAATGAAATCTTACCATTTGCAGCCACAGGGAGAGAACTGTACTGTATTATGCTAAGCAGAATTAGTCAGAGAAAGACAAAATACCACATGATTTCACTGATGAGTATAATTTAAGAAAACAAATGAATATAGGGGAATGAAAAAAAAAAAAGAGAGGGACACAAACCATAAGAGAGACTCTTAACTATAGAGAACAATCTTAGGGTTGCTAGAGAGGAGGTGGGGGGGTAGGCTAAATGGGTGACAGGCATTAAGGAGGACACTTGTGATGAGCACTGGGTTAGTTAATATAAGTGATGAATCATCAATTTCTGTCCAGAAACTAATACTACACTATATGTTAACTAACTAGAATTTTAATAAAGGAGAAAGAAAGTAGCTTTCCTGATCATTTGACTAGTAAAAACATATTTTAGATTGTACAGAAGACCTATAATTGACGGTAGGAAAGCTTAGTGAAAACACTTGACTGAAGCCAAAAGAGAAGAACTAGGAATAAATAAACTATAGGGGTGGCTGTATCATTTTACTGTGTATTTAGTGAAGCAGCTAGATCAGATTTAACTTGATATCTTACATTTTATTAAGTTATCTAGTAGTTTAAATTCTTCATAACATATTGTGTATCTCAGTTGATTTTATGATAAAATAAATGTTTTTACCTTTTTTTTTTTTTAAGATTTTATTTATTTATTCACCAGAGAGAGAGAGAGTATGTATAAGCAGGGGGAGCATCAGGGAGAAAGAGAAACAGGCTTCCCACTGAGCAAGGACCCTGATGCAGGACTCAATCCTAAGACCCTGGTATCATGACCTGAGCCAAAGGCAGATGCTTAACAGACTGAGCCACCCAGGCGTCCCAGTATTTTTTTACTTTTTTATTAAACATTTGTAATACCCCTTTACCACTTACCTGGTCTCCATCTCAGCAGTTTTTTATGTTGCAACCAGATTAATCTTTCAAAAATGCACTTAATATCTGTTGATAATCCTTCAGTGGAAGTTCTGTGTACCTTTATATACAGAGACCATGAAGAAAAAAGATTGACATTTGACGTTTATTACACAAAAATTCAAGTCTCTGGAATCCAAAACAACATAAGCTGAAAGAAAAAAAACTAGAATATTTATAGAAAATACAGATAAATATAAAGAATATCTCCAAATTTTAAAAAGGCAATTTAATGTGGAAAAAAGGAGGGCATTTGAAAGAAAAAGAAACAGTAAAGAATTTTAAGAAGCTCAACCATAACAGTAAGCCAAGAAATAGAAATTAAAGTAATAATGAGGTATGTTTTTGACAAATGGGCACATTTAAATTAGATACAATCCTATTTGGCAAGAACATGGGGAAAGTTTATTTGTATAGTTTTTGAGGGAGTAAACTATGAGAATGATTAACACAGACTAACACGTTTTAATGTGCATATTCTTTGACCTAGTAATTGCACATTAGGAATTTATCCTATATTAAAAACTCCACAAATGCTCAAAAGAAGTATATACAGATGTAATTATGCAATGACATTTTTAATGGTGAAAAGTAAAATTAACCCAACCACCCATCAGCATAGTATTGACAAATCATAATACATCCATGCAATGCAAAGAAGCCATTAAAAATAAATGAAATAGGGGCACTTGGGTGGCTGAGTCACTTAAGCATCTGCCTTCGTCTTGGGTCATGATCCCAGATTCCTGGGATCAAGTACCATGTCAGGCTCCGTGTTCAGTGGAGAGTCTGCTTCTCCCTCTCCCTCTGCATCTCCCCCTGCTTCTCTTTCGCTCTGTCAAATACATTTTTTTTAAAAAAAGTAAATGAAATAATACATAATGACATAGGAAAATATTTCCTATGATGTATGATATAAAATCAAAAATTTTTTTAAAGATTTTATTTATTTATTTGACAGACAGAGATCACAAGTAGGCAGAGAGGCAGACGGAGAGAGAAGGAAGCAGGCTCCCTGCTGAGCAGAGAGCCCGATGCGGGGCTCAATCCCAGGACCCTGGGATTACAACCGGAGCTGAAGGCAGAGGCTTGAACCCACTGAGCCACCCAGGCGCCCCTAAAATCAAGTTTAAAAAGCAAGTTGCAGCACAGAATGTACAGCATGATTCTGTTTTTAAATTTAATTAGATTTGTAATCAGTTTATATATGCATAGGGAAAATTTAAATACACACCCAGCAGATTGAAAGAAGAGACTTAAGCAGAGGTGCTCTTTGATGGATGATACATACCACAAGAGCTTTTCACTTTCTTCATAATACATTTTTGTGTTTGATTTTTTCTTGTAATATGTTAGATTTACTATTGTAAAAAGAAAATACTCATTATGAGTTCAGTGAAGTAAGTTTTTACTGCATTGAAAAATTTATGGACTCCCCATCCTAGATAGGACCAAATCTACATGGAAATGATAGTGGCTCAGGTTATTTTCTATTTTTCTTTTAAAGGCATGTTTTCTTAAGATTTTATTCATTTATTTATTTGTCAGAGAGCGAGGGAGAGTAAGCGCATGCACAAGCAGGCAGAGTGGCAGGCAGAGGCGGAGAGAAAAGCAGGCTGCCTGCCAAGCAAGGAGCCTGATGTGGGACTTGATCCCAGAAACCTGGGATCATGAACTGAGCTGAACAGCTTAACAGACTGAGCTACCCAGGCGTCCCCTTTTTTCTATTTTAATGGAAAAAATCTTTTTTTTTTTTTTTAACATCATTGCTGAAAATACCATGACTTACGTTTTAGTTTATGTAGCTTAATGTTTTTAAGACTTCTGTCTCATTTTGAATATATTCTTTCCTCTGGCAGAGGGGGTTAGCCTCAGCTAACATTTATATTCCCTCTTACATGCAAAGGGGCCTCAGTATGGCCTAGTCTGCTTCCCTGTCTGCTTACTTTTCTCCTTGTCCAGAAGAAAAAAATTATTATCTTTCATCTGATAGTAATGCCATTCTTGGCTGTCCCTGACTCCCCTCTTTAATATGGTTTCATTTTGCTTATTCAACTCCTGTTTGTCTTTTTAAGAAACATATGTGGACACATAGCAGGTACACCAGGAAGCCATCCCTGACCTCCCAAGTTTCAGTTAGGTACTGCTCTCATAGCATCCTTTTGCCTCTTTTCTTTTTACTCACCATTCTCTATTATAATGCTTGCTTGTCTGGCTCCTCCACCAGATTAGGGATGATGGATGTAACCTCGGGGCATAACTGTGTATTCTTTTTTTTTTTTTAAGATATATTTATTTATTAGAGAGAGAGAATTCCTAGCAGACTCCGCACTGAACGCAGAACCTGATCCTGGGCTCTATCCCACTACACTGAGATCACAACCTGAGCAGAAACCAAGAGTCAGAGGCCCAACCAACTGTGCCACCCAGGCGCCCTTGTATATTTTTATATCTAGTACCAGTCAGAGTGCCTACATTATAACAAGTGCTGGATAATTGTTGAATGATAAATGGATTTTTGCAAGCCTATTTGGTTCTTACATTTGAGTGAGATAAAACAGTAATAGTTACTCATGCTACCAGTTATCATGTCCCAGCCTTCATTAGGTTCTTATCCTTACACACAGAGTCCTGCTTTCTGATTTTGAAGGAAAGAAAAATATATTTTAGTGGAGATTTAAATTAGGTATAATTAGATTATAGTATATAATTAGATGATATAGACCTTTATTAATATTTTAATAGGCTGTTAACAAGTTGGCAGAAATAATGAATCGGAAAGATTTTAAAATTGATAGAAAGAAAGCTAATACACAGGATTTGAGAAAGAAGGAGAAGGAAAATCGAAAGCTACAACTGGAACTCAACCAAGAAAGAGAGAAATTCAACCAGATGGTAGTGAAACATCAGAAGGAACTGAATGACATGCAGGCGGTAAGGTTTGTGTGTGTGTGTGTGTGTGTGTTTGCAGGATTATTTGCTTAATTTGTCATTGCTATTTATACCTGTCATATGTTGATCTTATCTAGATTTTTTAGTATAAAAATGCATATTCAGGATTGTAGAGTCCACAGATTGATTTTTATGACTCTGATATGAACTGTGATCTTGAAAAACTAGAAAGATACTCTTATCTATTAACCATGATAATTTGAGTAATTTTTACCCATTAGCATGTGCTTGATTAAAGATGCTGCTTCGAGAGAAACTACCAAAGGTTTGCCTCTTTGACGTTAGACTGAAATAGAAGATAGGACTAGGAAAATACTAAGTATAGTTGAGATAGAGGATTTGAAGTATTATAGATTTTTTGTTTTCTCTAATCAGGACTCACTTTTCGGAAATCAAAATTTCAAACTTAATTTTTTTATATTTCCTGGTTTGTTAATAGTACAAAATTAAGAACATGGTCTCTGGACCTAGACTGATTTAGATACAAGCACTGGCTATCATTTGTGGTTTTACCGTCCTGAGCAGCTTTCTGTACCTTTTAAACTACTTCATTTGGAGCCGTAAAAGCATTTCCTGTTGTTTTTAACAGGTGTTTGGTGTTTGGTTTTTGATGCTTTGTATGTATGTATGTATGTATTTATGTATTTATTTATTTTGAGAGAGGGAGGGGAGCCCAGCAGACAAAGAGGGCAAGAGAGAATCTTAAGCAGGCTCCCCGCCCAGCACAGAGCCTGATGTGTGAGGCTCAGTCTCAAAAGCCTTCAATCATGACCTAAGCCAAAATCAAGAGTTGGGTGCTTAACCAGCTGAGCTACTCAGGTCCCAGCTGCTTTGTATTTAAAAATTAAAACAAAAGATTTGTTTAAAGCAAGAAGAAAAGGAGGTTACCCAAGCAATGTATTACTGAGGAAGAGAACTTACATTTTTACAATTATATCATAATCTGTAGTATTTAACATTCATGAAGCTTACATTAATTTTTTAGGAAGAGTAACTTTAGATTCTTTAACATTTACAGTTCCATTAATTCTTAATTTCTTAATGCTGGGAATTTGATAGTCATTTTTTGTATTTTTCAAAATAGCAATTGGTAGAAGAATGTGCACATAAGAATGAGCTTCAGATGCAATTGGCTAGCAAAGAGAGTGATATAGAGCAATTGCGTGCTAAACTTTTGGACCTTTCGGATTCTACAAGTGTTGCTAGTTTTCCTAGTGCTGATGAAACTGATGGAAACCTTCCAGGTAAGAATATTCCTGTTCATTCAGGTTTGATTAAAGACATGGAAATTAATGTATGTTTCTTTCATTTAACTTTCTACCCTTTGTCATTTTTTTCCATGGACCTTAAGATGTTTCTGTTTCTGATAGCCAAAGTCTGATTATGTCTGCATTTTATAGAATAAGAGCAGTCGAAAGAAATCTTAGGCTATTAAAGTGAATCTAAGAGGCTGTATCTGAATAAAAATCTTGAAGAACCTTATGAACCTATGAACACTTAACTCCATGGTGAAAGTTGAAGCTGCTGCTTTTACCTTTCACTATTTAAAGAAAATTATGTTTTCATGAGTAACAGCTCTTTAATGTTTATGTTTTTGTTTTTTTGTATTGTTGTACAAAAACTAAGAACTGGGCTTAATAATCAAAACCACAGCAGCCTATAGAGAGAGACCTTTCTAATGTAGTTTTGATAAACTTTGGTCAGACTTTAAGTTTCAAATTTAGAGAAATAGATTAAAAAGGATTGAGAGATGCAGTGAGGGGGTAGTCAATTGAAGACAAAAGTGAGTATGTAGCATTTCAGACTTTTTTCCTTTGTCTTTTTTTTTCCCCAGTAAAGAGTAAATTTAAAAATAAACATCCATTCTTGGGTTTATTATAGTGTAAGTTATAGTACATTTATATATTTTTTTAAGATTTTATTTATTTATATGACAGATCACAAGTAGACAGAGGAGCAGCAGGCAGAGGGCAGAGCGCGGGTGGTAAGCAGGCTCTCTGCTGAGCAGAGAACCCCTTGCGGGCCTCGATCTTGGGACCCTGGGATCGTGACCTGAGCTGAAGGCAGAGCTTTAACCCACTGAGCCACCCAGGCACCCCTGTACATTTATATTTTTTTAACAGAGGTAGGCAATACACATAAGTTCAATTTAGGAATAAATAGGGTATAAATATACACACACATACATTTGACATCTACATATCCTTTGGTCAAGGTTTTAGAAGCTTTGTTCACATGGTCATAAATATGAACATCGATTTTAATTTATGTGTTTCCTGAATAATGTGTTAGATTTAACTCTTGTATACCATGTCATCCCTGCCCTCTTCCTTTTGTGTCTTTGCTAGCCCCAAATTAGATATCTGAGAAAGGACAGAGAGTGAAATTTCTTTTAAAACGGTCAAGGAGTTCCTTCTGTTTTCCCATTATTAGTTCTCTGAAACCTCCTGCGTCTTGAAAATCTTGTAGGTGCATGTCCTTTATCAGAGGATCAGTTTGGATTTAATAAGAACCTCTTGCTTCAGCTGTTGTTTGAAAATCTTTCAAAAGTTAGTTTTAATCATCAGAGTATGACTTTTAGGGATGTTTTGCTACATTCTTGAAATTGTAGCTCAGAGTCCCTCTTCATTAATCCCAAGCTGTGTCTTGAGTTATTCAGTAAAGGAATTCTTACTCAATTTAGTGGAAGTTAAATAGCCTGACCAGGTTTTTGTCTTTATTCCACCCATTTACGTTTAACTTTGATTATAATGTCTTATTATGTTTGCCTTGGTTTTCTTTATATTAGGTTAAACATTGCAGAGACTTTATTGATGAATATTACTTAGAATAATTTGAATTGAATGATTCGTTTGGGAGACATCTAAAGAGGAGGCAGGTGACGAGTTTTTGTCTTCCATTCTGGCTTATTCAAGAAAGTTAAACTCAGGATGATCAGATGGTTTGATTGGCAGACTTAAATTAGGGCTCCATTTAAATTTCTGAATCCTGACCTAATCCATTTAGGAATAAGTCGGCAAAGAAACTGTAAAATGTTGCTACTGACTCCATTCTGAGTTATATCACTTAGAATAGCTGTGTATTTTCAGAGATTCTGTTGTAAGGTTTTCAAAATTCAAACCAAGTGAAGGAAAAAATAATACTGATGGGCATTCTTCATTGCTATAAAATGAGAAAGTCAGTTATCCCTGTCTCTTATTAGTGCACTTTTAGTCTTGAAACTTTACAAAGATCTCTGTTGTGCTAACTTTCACACTGTACGTAGACAGTAATGGAAAATCTTTATTTTTTTAACCCATTTTTGCATCAGATGTTTTGCTTAGTAAATTAAAAATCTGTTCTAAATCTATTTACTAGAACTTGGGGTGCTTGGATGGCTCAGCCATTACGTGTCTGCCTTCGGCTCAGGTCATGATCCTAGGGTTCTGGGATCGAGCCCTGCATCGGGTTCCCTGCTCAGTGGGAAACTGCTTCTCATTCTCCTATTCCCTCTGCTTGTGTTCCCTCTCTTGCTGTGTGTCTCTCTGTCAAATAAATAAAATCTTTAAAAAAAAAAAAAAGAGTTACCATTAAAAAAACCAATTTACTAGAACTTAAAAATGGGCATTGGCAAATAAAGTTAAGGTTTTGCTGTCATATCTAGGAAGAACTGTTAAAGAATTCTGATAGTCGCTCTTAATTTAAGAGAGTTACATATGATTCAAGTATCTAAAATTTTTGAAGATAATGACTAATGATTAATTTTACTTAGTTTAGAAAATTAGTTAATTGAACTACAGGCTGAAAAGGGAGAACTTTGTAGGGCATACATTTACTTAACAGTTAAAATAAAGGCTTTTTGAAATATGGATCATTTTTTTAGCGCAGCAAGATTTTTTTTTTTTCTTTTAAAGATTTTATTTATTTGACAGAGAGATACAGCAAGAGAGGGAATACAGCAGAGGAGTGGGAGAGGGAGAAGCAGGCTTCCCACTGAGCAGGGAGCCCGATGTGGGGCTCAATCCCAGGACCCCGGGATCATGACCTGAGCTGAAGGCAGACACTTAACGACTGAGCCACCCAGGCACCCCACAAGATTTTTTTTTAAGATTATTTAGAGAGAGAAAGAGAGAACACACATGCATGTTGTGCATGGAGGTGGAAAGGAGGAAGAAGGTCAGAGAGAGAGAAGGAGATTGAGGTGGGGCTCAGTGCCGGGGCCTTGTGATCATGACCTGAGCTGAAACCAAGAGTTGGATGTTTTAACCAGCTAAGCCATGCAAATACCCTGAGATGTTTTTTGTTGTTGTTTTGGGGTTTTTTTCCCCCAAGAAGTTGGGTGGATCGGGGCACCTTTGCCTCAGGTCATGATCCCAGAGTCCTGGAATCTAGCCCCATGTCATGCTCTCTGCTTAGCAAGGAGCTTGCTTCTCCCTCCTGCTCAGCCTGCTGCTCCCCTGTTTGAGCTTGCTCGCTCACTTGCTCGCTCGCTCGCTCTCTGTCAAATAAATAAAATCTTCAAAAAAAAAAGATGTTGAGTGGATAAACTGATAATATGACTTAGTAATAGATTTCATCATTCAATATAAAGATTCTCATTTAATTACCATGTATACCTAGGGTTAAGCCTCTATAACCTTAGTGGGCATCTTGTCCTTAACTAGATGATTCCTCTTAAGTTTCCCAATTCTAAAAAAACTTAGGAAAAAATGATCTGTCGTACAATCCTGTGAAGTTCTTAAAATCACTGTTATTCGCCTGATTCCTTTATGTCTTCACCCTCTTTTTGGTTCTGTAGCAGGTTGTATCTTAGTACAGTATAAATATAAAAGTTACACTTGGGTTAAGATTTTCCCATTGCCTCGATGATAAAAAGATTAACATGATAACTGCCTCTCCTCCCTTGTTCTTTCTCTTTCCTTCTTTTGGAACCACTGAGCTAATAATCTGAAAAGAATGTAAAAGTAGATGAAGCACTAGAGAAAACACTTGATATTCAACATTCTATTAATACTCATTGTCTCTTATGGATTATCTGCATCATTCTCTCTCCATCTAGCTTTATCTCAGTCTATGTAATTTAAACCTGTAAATAGTGGATTTCTTAGTGTGTTTCAAGTATTTGAGTATATAACAGCTTCTGATGTGCCCAGATCGAATCAGTGGTTTGGAGATAATGCATTTGAAGTCTTGAGCATTGATTAATTTCCTTTTTTATATCACTTATGAATACAATTAAAATATTTTGGGATGGTTCCTTAGCTCTGTTTCTAAAGAACCTACAACCAAAAGTTATAAATAATTTTGGCATTTATTCTCATAGAGAAATAACTGGAGGATGGGGTATTTTGGCATACACAGTTTTATATAAATGTCAAGATTTCAGTGACTTTCACATCTTTTTTGTGAGGAATTACTTGATTAAATAGACTTAGGAGGAGTAAGAGCTGCAGTTTGGGACACACTACAGGGAAATTTTCCTAGCGATAACTTGTTGCTTTTGTAAGATAGAATATTTGTGAGTGACTAGCAACCTTCTGCATATTATTTAATATTAAGCTGCCCTTTGGTTTTTAAATTATAACAATTATTTATGAGAGTGACTGGCTAATTCAGAAAAAAAATAGCAAAATAATCAACAAATATCTGTCAAGTACCTATCTACTCTTGTGTCTCAGGTATCTTGAGGTGTATAAAAATAGTGTTATGATATGGTCCCTGATCTTACAAAACTTATCAAGGAACTACCTAAGAAGACGAAATAATTATTGCTGAACTAAATTAACAGCAACTGAGAAAAATGTTGGGAGAAGAGGAGGATCATTTTGAGCTCAGGTTTCTCATTATCTTCTCCACCTTTACAACTACAGTTTAGATTAAGGGGAATAACAAAACTAAAGGACATTAGGTGCGTGGAAGAAGTTAGAACAAGAAGAATATTACTTCTGATTCAATTAACTGCAAAGCTTTTTAGCTAAAGGACAGAGTAGCATTATGTTCTAGGAACACAAGCTCAGAAATTAGGGTAAACCTACTGTTTTGACAGTTACTAATAGAGTATACTCTTGAGCAAGTCTGTTTCCTTTCTAAACCTTAGTGTCTTCTTTTGTAAATGGAGAATGATAGTAGAAGCTATCCTATCCTGTATTCGTAGGAATGTAATATATATTCATGGGATAATAGGTTTGAAATGTAGAATATTACTTGGAAAGCATATGTCAAACCATAAATGTTCAGTAAATGTTACCTATTTTAATTACTCTAAGACTTAGATGTTTTACAGTGGTTTATGTGGAGAAAGACATTATATATTCCCATTAGGGTCATGATTTGAGCATTATACTTGAAAATCGACTACTTTTCTGTTCTTTTGTGTCTTAAATATTAAAGATAGGTACAGAAAACAATTAAATGCTCTTATTTCTAACCTAATATAAAATAATCATTTCTAACAGTCTTCTTTTCCTCCAGATATTTCTAATAAGCATTAATTGTATTTAAATAGTAATAATGTTTATTTTTAAATGCCTTGATTGAATTTGTCAAGGAATTTCTAATATGCACAAACTGGTTAATATATTAGCAGCTAACCAACTCAATTCTATGTTCTTTTGCTGTTGATCAAATTCTGGTATAACATACTTAAAAGACTTCGTTTATATCTCTTTAGTTTGGTAAGAATTGCATTTGGACTTAACTCTAGAATTAAGTAGTCCCCAACCAGATTTGGAAAGTTTTATTGAAATTTTATAGGTGCTTTACAAAAAGTTTATCAGAATATTGTGCTGAGAAAACAAATAAAATGCTTGTCTCTTATTCTTTATATCTAGTTGATTCTGCCTGCATTCCTTATTTATTTATCTTCTATTCTTATCTTCTGTGAGTAATAGGATACTTCTCTGTACTTTTGCTTGCTCTTTCTTGTGTAAATCATCGCTCTGATTTGTTCCACTTGCTGCATTTTTTTTTTTTTTGCTTAGTATTTTTATGAGTGTTAAATGATATTTAAAGTCTTCTGTATCATATCCCATTTAAGCTGCAATCCATTCCAGTCTTGCCTGGCTCTTAAGGGTATTGTTTTACCTCATACTTTTATAATTGAGTACTAAATGTTAATTATATGGGAAAAGTGGCTTGGGATTTTTTTCTGCAATATTTGTATGGCCATTAAAGTTGATTTGTGTGATTGAAGCATGGAAGAGCAAATTATAGCACTTATTCATTTAGCTGTGTTCAAATGTCTGTTGCTGCATGCTGTCAGACAACATGTAATAGCTTTTCCTCTTGTTACAACTTAAGACTGAAGACAATATATTCTTTTTCTCCTAGAGTCAAGAATTGAAGGTTGGCTTTCAATACCAAATCGAGGAAATATCAAACGATATGGCTGGAAGAAGCAGGTATTATATTCTTCACTTTTTCTAATTGATATTCTGTTATGTATTTTGCTTTTAAAGCATAGAACTTGTATTAACTGATCTATTTTTAGCATTGATCTCAGATTAGTACAGTACATTTTGGACACAAATGTCAAGTATTGTGCTTATTACTTTAAACCAAGTTAATGGTGCTTGTATATATATTCCCATTTTTTTTCTCATTTCAGTATGTTGTGGTGAGCAGCAAAAAAATTTTGTTCTATAATGATGAACAAGATAAGGAACAATCCAGTCCATCCATGGTATTGGATATAGAGTAAGTTGCCTTTGGTTGAATTTTAAATCCGTTAAATATTAACTTATGATAATTATTTTTATACTTATAATTTAGGTTTTCTTTTTTCAGATTTTATTTATTTGAGAGAGAGAGAGCTCCAGTAGGGGGAGGGGCAAAGGGAGAAGCAGACTCCCCACTGAGCAGGGAGCCCAACATGGGGCTCCATCCCAGAAGCCTAAGGTTATGACCTGAGTTGAAGTCAGCTGCTTAACCAGCTGAGCCACCAGGCACCCCTAGACTTAGAATTTAGTTTATATTTTGTTAAATAATGTTGCATACTTCTGTTAACAAACTTTAAAACTTTGCATTACATCTTTAGCAAAATGTGAGAGGGAAAATTTTGCATAGCTGATTCGTGTATTCTAAAGACACATTTTTTATTTCAAGGGTTGATTGGTTTTAGGTTCTAAGAGCATCTCCACAAGTACTATATATAATTATGTAGTCATTGTTAAGGAAATGTAAATATATCTTTTGTTTTTAATAGAGGCCTTTAATAAACAGGCTTTTTCCTTTGTATTCATTCTAAAACCTTTTCTTAAGCACTGCTGCCTGTATCATTATGGGTCTTATAGATTGTACAAAGATGAGTGAGATGGTTCCATTTTTAAGGAGCTTACAGATAGTAAGAAGTAGTAGGTAAAAGAAGTAGTAGAAAAGATAAAATATACAACAAAATATAAATTCAAAGTGAAATGTGGGTGCTATTCATGAAAAATATAAACTTAAAATGAAGTATTGCCATTCCTTTAGAATTGAACATTTGTGAAGTCAGTTATAGCTAGAATATAAAAAGAATTAAGCAACTACCAAAGAGTACTGAAATTTTATTTCTCAATTTTTCTCTCTTTTTCAAGTATAATTAATATATAGTGTTATATTAGTTTCAGGCATATAGCAAAGTGAGTGAACAATTCTGAGCATTCCTCATTACTTACCACAATAAGTATAATCCTAATCCTCTTCATTTAGTATTTCCCCCACTGTCCCACCCACCTCCCCTCTGGTAACCATCAGTTTAAATGTTTTCTATATTTAAGTCTGGTTTTTTAGTTGTTTTTTTTTCTTTGTTCATTTGTTTTGTTTTTTAAAGTCCACATATAAGTGAAGTCATATGGTATTTGTCTTTCTCTGACTTATTTGATTTAGTTTTATACTTTCTTGACTCCACATATATTGCTGCAAATGGCAAGATTTCTTGTTTTGTTTTATTTTGTTATGGCTGAATAATCTTTTCACCTATGGTTGTACACTTGTGTTGCTTCCATATCTTGGCTGTTAAAAATAATGCTGCAATAAACATAGGGGTTCATATATTGTATTACTATTTTTGAATTAGTATTTTCATATTCTTTGGGTAAAAACGCAGTAATGGAATTATTGGAGCATATGGTTATTCTATTTTTAATATTTTAAAACACCTTCATACTATCTTCCACAGTGTCTGCTCCAGCTTACATTCCCACCAGCAGTGCATGAGGGTTCCTTTTTCTCTACATCCTTGTCAATACTTGTTATTTCTTGTATTTTTAAACCTAGTCATTCTGACAGGTATAGGGTGATACCTCATTGTTGTTTCTATTTGCATTTCCCTGACGATTACGGATATTGAGCATTTTCTCATGTGTTTTTTGGCTATCTGTATGTCTTCTTTAGAAAAATGTATGCCCTCTGCCCGTTTTTTTAAGATTTTATTTATTTGAGAGAACAAGTGAAAGAGAGGGAGCGAACACAAGCTGGGGGAGGGGGAGGGCAGAGGAAGAAAGAGAGAAACAGCAGACTGCCTGCTGAGGAGGGAGCCTGAGGTGGGGCTCGATCCAAAGACCCCAGGATCATGAACAGAGCCAAAGGCAGATGCTTAACCAACTGAGCCACCCAGGTGCCCCTCCTCTGCCCATTTTTAATTGGGTTATTGGGGGGGGGGTGTTGAATTGTGTACGTTCTGTATATATTTTTTATATTAACCCCTTAATCCATAGATCATTTACAAGTATCTTCTCCCATTCAGTAAGTTATCTTCTTGTTTTATTGATTTTTTTTATTTTTTTTTTGCTATGTAAAAAGCCTTTTTTATGTAGTCCAAAGAGTTTAATTTTGCTTTACTTTCCCTGCCAAAGGAGACCTATCTAGAGAAATGTTTCTGTGACTTATGGCAAAGAGATTACTACCTATGTTTTCTTCTAGGAGTTTTATGGTTTCAGGTCTCATATTTAGGTCTTTCCTCCATTCTGAGTTTATTTGTGTGTTTGGTAAAAGAAAGTGGTCCGGTTTCATTCTTTTGCATGTAGCTGTCCAGTTTTCCCAGCACCATTTGTTGAAGAGACTTTTTCCCATTTTGTTTTCTTGCCTCCTTCGTTGTAGTTTAATTCATCTTAAAAGGCATGTGTTTATTTCTGGGCTCACTATGCTTTTCAGTTGATCTGTGTATCTGTTCTTGTGCCAGTACCATATTTTTTTTTTCCTAATGTCTAAAAGATGCATTAGTTTTGAAAATTTAAATGATCAACTTAGGTGGAATAATACATAAACACTAATATTAAAGATACCGTCTTTCAACTTCAAAAGTTAAGTACTTTCAGATTGATGAAACTTGGTTATTTTACTTTTTTATTGAGGCAGAATTTTTGTGTGATAAAAATGCATACATCTTAAGTATTGTGTTCACTGATTTTTGACAATTACAAACACCCATGTAAAACAAGATAAAGAGAATTTCCAACCCTTAGAAAGCCCACTTTTTTCAGGAGGAAGAAAAAGATCATCTGAATTTTATTATCAAGTTTTGCCCATTCTAGAACTTCATGTAAATTTATATGAAGTTTAAAAGATACCGTAAAGAAATTTATACCATTTTCTTTATGGTATCTTTTAATGGAAACCAGTTTTAAGAATTACAGCCTTTTGTAGTCTAAGAAATTTTGCCTACCCAAAGGTTGTGATGGTATTCTGTGTTCTCTTTGAGGAATTTTATTGTTCTAGGCTTTATATTTAAGTTATAATTAATCTCAAAATTTACTTTTGTGTTTGGTAAGAGGATGCAGTTGAGGTTAGTTTTGAATGTGTAGGTGTGTGTTTTTCCATGTAGATATCTAGTTGTTCCAGTACTACTCATTTTTATATATTGATCTTGAATTCTTTAATCTTGCTGTTTACTTACTAGTTTTGTTGGGGTGTTTGGTGGATTCCACAGGACTTTTCTACAAATATAATCGTGTGCTTCTTTCTAATCTATAAGCCTTTATCACATATATGGATTCATATGAACACTACCAGTTACAGAACAGTTCCATTACAGGGACCCATCTTGCTACCCTTTTGTAGCCATAACAAGGGCCCTTTCTCCTTCCCACTCTAATCCCAGGCTACCTGTTCTCTGTTCTCCATCTCTGTAGTTTTGTAATTTCAAGAATGTTATATAAATGGAATCAGATAGTATGTAAACTTTGAGATTGGCTCTTTTCACTCAACATAATGCTCTTGAGATTCATCCAAGTTGTTTATTTCTCTTTATTGTTGAGTAATATTCCATGGTGTGAATGTACCACAGTTTGTTTAACCATTCATTTGGGTTATTTTCAGCAATTGGCTATTATAAATCAAGCTGCTGTGAACATTTATGCACAAGTTTTTTTATAAATATAAATTATTTTTCCTCTGGAATGAAGGCCCAGGAGTGCAAATGCTGGGTCATATGTTAAGCATATGTTTGTTTAGTTTTGTAAGAAAGTGCCATCCTGTTTTTCTAAGTGGCTCTGCAGCTTTTACATTTTTGCAATAATTGTGTGAATAGTGTAGTTTCTCTGCATCTTCATCAGCATTTGGCATTATTACTATTTTTACTTTTTAAAGTTATCAGGTATATAGTGATACTGTAATTTTAATTTGCATTTCTCTGATGACTAATGATGTTGAACATCTTGTAATGTTCTTATTTGCTATCTCTATGTCTTCTTTAATGAAATGTCTGTCTTTTACTGTAGGTGAGTTTTTGTAATAGCTTAAATCATACTTATTTTTATTTTAGTAAATTGTTTCACGTTCGACCTGTAACCCAAGGAGATGTTTACAGGGCTGAAACTGAAGAAATTCCTAAAATATTCCAGGTAAAAACCATAATAGATCTTTTACTTAAGTACTAAGTGCATTTTGTGAAGTAAATGCAAATATTACCAATGCTTTTTATACATGTGAAACTTTTATGTACAAATTAAGACTTTTTAAAATCTTTTGTTTTACCATTCCTGAATGTAGATCCTATATGCAAATGAAGGTGAATGTAGAAAAGATGTAGAGATGGAACCAGTACAGCAAGCTGAAAAGACTAATTTTCAAAACCACAAAGGCCATGAGTTCATTCCTACACTCTACCACTTTCCTGCCAACTGTGAGGCCTGTGCCAAACCTCTCTGGCATGTTTTTAAGCCACCTCCTGCCCTAGAATGTCGAAGATGCCATGTTAAGTGCCACAGAGATCACTTAGATAAGAAAGAGGACTTAATTTCTCCCTGTAAAGGTAAGGCATAAAAATTACTTTCACAGTTTATAAAAAATTGGAAAATTAAGTCCCATTTAAATAGTTTCTTCAAGTGTAGCATTTTCTACACCAATTTGAAAAGAGGTTGTAAGAAGTAATATTTTGACATGGTGAAGCAACATGTGGCTGTCACTTCACAGTTACAGATTTAGCTTTGAACACATGTTTTTAAAGAGCATTACCCCCTTTATAAAAAATGTACCTCTAAGAAATTACTCTAAATTGGAGAGAAGGACTATAGGTGAGTTCCACTGTATTATTCCTCCATGAGTTTTTTCTTCATACTTGTTTTCTTTTTGTCTGGTTTTCACTGCCTAGACCAACATGCTGGATCATAGACAAAATGGCCTCTAGATTAGCAGAGGTAGCCTGACGGAAAGAATACAGGCAACAGCTATTTTAAGATAAGAAACTTATGTTCTAAAAATACATTAATTTGTTTCACTTCTGCATTTTTTTTTATTTCTGTTTTTATTTTTCTTAATAGTTTGTGACCAATGTTTTCTTTTTAAATGTTAGGCCTTAATTAAGGAAAAAGAGATATTTTCCAAGCTCAGTTAAGCATAGTAAATCTTAAAATTTTAAGAACTTACAAAATTATGCTTCAGTAGAGCCATTTTAGGTATTGTATGACTTTGTCTTTTTTTTTTTTAACATAGTAAGTTATGATGTAACATCAGCAAGAGATATGCTGCTGTTAGCATGTTCTCAGGATGAACAAAAAAAATGGGTGACACATTTGGTAAAGAAAATCCCTAAGAATCCACCATCTGGTTTTGTTCGTGCATCCCCTCGAACACTTTCTACAAGATCTACTGCAAATCAGTCTTTCCGAAAAGCGGTCAAAAATACATCCGGAAAAACTAGGTAAGGATTGTAGTGTTAACCTCTGGGACAGTGTGAAAGTGATTTGTATCTATTAAATCTAAAATCTAATTGTTCTTTTCCTTATAGAGGGCATCATTTGTAGCTAAGTATTTATAATATATGACTTAAAATAACTTTACAAACTACTTTGATTCCTGTTTGAAGTTGATAATATTTATAAATGTCATATTTAATTCCACATCTATGTCAGATTTTGCTATCATTGGTTGGTATATATGGCCCATACTTAGACCTTAATTTTTTAAACAACTTGCGGATTGTCACCCTTTTTAAATGTAAATAGATTCATATAAAACTTTGCTCTTCTCTTCTTTAAGTTTAACTATGTTGGCATAGATTTTTTTTTTTTTAAGATTTTTTTTATTTCTTTATTTGACAGAGATCACAAGTAGGCAGAGAGGCAGGCAGAGAGAGAGGAGGAAGCAGGCTTCCTGCTGAGCAGAGAGCCCAATGCGAGGCTTGATCCCAGGACCCTGAGATCATGACCTGAGCTGAAGGCAGAAGCTTTAACCCACTGAGCCACCAGGAGCCCCTGGCATAGATTTTTTTTTTAATCAAAATTATTATTTTGGGGGACGCCTGGGTGGCTCAGTTGGTTAAGCAGCTGCCTTCGGCTCAGGTCATGATCCCAGCATCCTGGGATCGAGTCCCACATCAGGCTCCTTGCTCCGCAGGGAGCCTGCTTCTCCCTCTGACTCTGCCTTCCACTCTGTCTGCCTGTGCTCGCTCCCGCTCGCTCTCTCTGACAAATAAATAAATAAAATCTTAAAAAAAAAATTATTATTTTGGTATCACTGATGATGGTGTTGCAAATAAACTTCCCAGTTAAGTATACACCTCTTTTTTTTAACTGGTTTTGATAGAATTTTTTCAAAAATATTTATATGTTATAATAAACAATTATAGGACATAACTAAGTCCCTTCCTCAAGAGAGGTTATGATAGATATCTCATTCAGTTCTCATACATAAATAAATGAGGCCCATAGGAATTAAGCCACTTGGACAAGATCCCACATCAAGCTAGTGGCATAGTCAGGGTTGAAACCTATTTTTAGCCAATTCTAAAGCCTAAATTTTTTCTTCTTTACCAAATACCAACTTACCTAGAGTTTAATCCCTATATAAGAGGAATATTGATTTGAGGAAGCTGAGGCCTGACATAGATTTGCCTCTCTGTTAATGTCAAGTTCATCCCATTCCTTTACTCCTTATTACCAATAACTGAGTCTGATCCTTTGAAATGAGTGGTAGGTATTACACCATCTGTATTCTTCAGCCACCTTTACTACTCCAGGGTATTATCACCTCACTCCTGACTGACTTCTGTAAAATCCTGTTATCACCTCTCTCCTGTATAAGATAAAGCTGCACCCAAAATTACTTAAAATTGAATTATAGCTTTGTAAAAAACAAAACAAAAAAGGACCATGTGTTTGAAATAGAGTATAAGTAAGAAGAAAATGATGCTAATTATATTTTTCCTTTTCCTGTTTTCCAAATTTTGTGTATTTCTTAATCACATATAAAGATAATTTATATTTACCTCTCCCTACAATTTTGTTTCTTGTATTTTTAAACTGAGTATATTTCCTTAATTACATTTTTTTTCTTTTTCTGCCCCCCTTCCCTCTCCAGCAGTTAACCATGTGGCCTAACGCCTTGTGGAATCATGTGGAATGCTACCTGATAAACCAGGCTTCTTTAACCATGCAGAGCAGACAGGCTGTTCCTTTGACACAAATATCACAGGCTTCAGGGTTAAGATTGCTGTTATTCTGTTCTTGCTTTGGCACAAAAGCACACTGAGGGTTTTTGTTGTTGTTGTTGTTTTGTTTTGTTCTGTTTTTAATTGCGGGTTTGCCTACAGGTAGATTAGATTAATTATTACTGTGTAATGCAAGTACAATTGGGGGAAAGCTTAGGTAGGTATATTTTTTTAAAAAGGTGCTGCCTTTTTGAATTTCTAAAAAAACGCCTGTCAATCATGATAGAACACAGTTTTCCTCATAGGAGTGAGAGGAAGGGACTTTCACTTTCAAGTGGAATGGCCATCACTATGAAGATCAGCTCATGGAAGGAGTAAAGAAAATATCTCAAAATGAGACAACTGAAATTCTTTTAAATGACTTCAGTCTTTGTGCTCTTGCAAGACTATACAAAACTATTTCAAGAAAGCAGTGACATCACTTGACTTCAGTGCCCTCACTGTAGAATTTAAAAGCCTCACTTTTGATTGCCCGTGGCAGACTTATGGAGAATAATTATTTTACATTATGCTTTACAAAATACTGTATGTGTTTCAGCACGTTTGTAGATTGGGGAAATGGGAGAAGGCAAAAAAATAAAAATTTACATTTAATCTATGCATTTTTGCCAAGCCATATTGAGTTATTTTACTACTAGAGACGTTAGGAACTAACTGTACAAAAGAACCAAGTTTTAAAAGCGTTTTTGTGGGGTACATCATTCCTGTAATTGTATAATGTATTTCTTTGTGGTTTTAAATGACAAAGACATTAAGTTAACAAACATATAAGAAATGTATGCACTGTTTGAAATGTAAATTATTCTTAGAACACTTTCAATGGGAGTTGCATTGCCCTTTTAGTGCCTTAATTTGAAAGAATTATTTTACTGCCATGACTAAATGTAGAAATTTCAAAAGAACGTATTTTCAAGAAATTTTGTGTCAGTGGGTTCTTCATTGATAATTGGTTTAATTTAAAATATTTAGAGTTTTGTTGGACTTTCACAAATTGAGTACAATCTTTGCATTAAACTACCTGCTACAATAATGAATGACTTTATAAAATTCTGCAAGATATGTAGGTTTATGTCAATATAAAAGAAAATTATGGCAATACATCTGTGATGTTTTCCAGTTAACATAGGAATTACCAGATAAATACTGTTAAACTCTTGTCCAATAACAAGAGTTGATTCATACATATGGGCAGTATGATTTATTGTTTATTTTTTTAACCAAATACCTCCTCAGTAATTTATAATGGCTTTGCAGTAATGTGTATCAAATAAGAAGCACTGGAAAACTGATTCGTCTCTAGGATGATATGCATGTTTAAAGTGGTATTGAAAGCCGCACTGATGGATATGTAATAATAAACATATCTGTTATTAATATGCTAATGACTCTGCTCATTTAATGAGAAATAAAAGTAATTTATGGATGGATACCTTTAATATGACTGGTGTTTTGTCGTGGCTGAAATGAATAGAAACCATGTTATAAATTAGTCCCTGACTGTAAATAAATGTTCGTTAAAGTCCATGATTAGATTAAAGTGGATTTTTAAAAGAAAATGTGGTTTGGCTCTAAAACTAGTGGCTACAGTTGAAGAGTTGAGTAATGTCTGTTGGAAAACAGTTCTCTGTGGGTCTCTTGCATTTTTCCATGTCCTGTGAGCAGTGGCTCTGGCAGCTTTAGTTCTGGTCTATCTTTACCAAAGAGATTTGTATAATCAACAGCCTTGGACAATATGTCTGCCTCAAAGAAAGGCAAGTTGTTTACTATCCAGTATAATAAAAGATAGTATCTCCCCCTAGAGCAAAAGCTGGCAGATTTGCTTATGTTCCTTATAAAAGATTCAGGTACTCTAAACTTAAGGTTCCTCATCTGTAATGCAAACCCACTGCATGCTCAGCAACCCCTTGGGCCACTGTGCATCTGCATCTCCTTGGAGGGCAAGGAGAACTGACAGGAGTGTGAACCTCATGCTGCTTGCTATATTGTTAGTATACAGTGTTTGGTTCTGTACAAGGTCCAGTAAAGTACAGAGAACAGTTAATTCTAATTAGTTTAAGGAGAGGACATTAAAAAGAAAAATTAACCTGAGCATGAAACTCTTTTGAGAACTAACAGATATTTGAGGAATGATTCTAAATGCCACATTGTAGAACCAGGTCAGCCAAGAAGGCTGCTTCTCTTCTAAGTTCAGAAAACCACTTAGGGGTGCCTGGGTTTCTCAGTCAAGTGTCTGCCTTGGGCTCAGGTCATGACCTCAGGACCCTGGGATCTAGCCCCACATTGGGCTCCCTGCTCTGTAGGGAACCTGCTTCTCCCTTTCCCTCTGCCACTCCCCTGCTTATGATCTTTTATTCTCTCTCTGTTAAATAAATAAAATTTTAAAAAATAGGAAAGAAAACCACTTAATCCCAAAGTATATCATCATGGCAAGGACCAGGAGAGTGCCTTGATCAGGAAGGCACACTACTTCTAGTTCTTGACAGTATTTTTGCTATGCCTGCTGCAATCTACACCAAGTTAGATGATTTCCACAATTCTTCCCACTTACGAACCTTGTGTCTGGACACTGGAATCTCAGCACTGCCGGAAAAATCATTGTCATCATCTCACTTGTCTTCTGTGGGTACATTTTCTTGTCCAAAACAATCACATTCAGAACTCCAGCTGCAAGGAATTTGGGGAAATGTACTCTCACTTCCCTGTCCACTTTACTACAGGAAGACATACTAAGAGGTTCAGCATCAAGTGTGCACATTTACCACACCTGCAAATTTGTGCTGAGACCAGGGGCTCTGGGCTAGAAAGAGAACAGCCACTGTCCTTATTTACAGGCTGTTAAGTATGAGTCACTTTGTCATTATTTGAAGTTACAGCTTAAAATAACCTAACTTAAAAAAAAAAAAGAAAAAGAAAGAAAGAAAATGGCAATCAAATTCTGCTTGGTAAAATATGTTCTCATTTTCATATCATTAGATATTTTATAATAACAAGGGCACCTGGGTGACTCAGACAGTTAAGTGTCTGCCTTTGGCTCAGGTCATGATTCCAGGGTCCTTGGATTGAGCCCCATGTTTTACTCCCTCCTTAGGAAACTTCTCTCTCTGTCCTCCATTCCCACTCGTGGCCTCTCTCTGTTAATCTGACAAATAAATACTGGGGGTTGGGGGGAAGGCCCATTTATTTTACTAACTATACTCACAATATTGGTATTTTTAAGTCTGCAAAAGAATGTAAAATGTGGGGCGCCTGGGCGGGTCTCGGTTGGGTGACTGCCTTCGACTAGGGTCGTGATCCCAGAGTCCCAGGATCTAGTCCCGTGTCGGGCTCCCGGCTCCATGGAGAGTCTGCTTCTCCCTCCAACCTTCTCCCCTCTCATGCTCTCTCTCACTCTCTCAAATAAATAAAATCTTTAAAATATATATATATATATATATATATATATATATATATATGTAATGTATTTTTATATCTACCATCCAGAATCAGCGATTTGCTTCAAATTGCTCTTAACAGAAAAACATTTAATCAAAGATCTTTTAGTTCCTCCTCCCCATTCCTATTCTCTTCCCTTCCTCCACAAAGCAGTAACTGCCATTAATTTGATTTGTATTAGGGATGCCTGGGTGGCTCAGTGGGTTAAAACCTCTGCCTTTGGCTAAGGTCATGATCCCAGGGTCCTGGGATCGAGCCTCAAATCGGGCTCTCTGCTCAGCAGAAAGCCGGCTTCCTCTCTCTCTGCCTACTTGTGATCTCTGTCAAATAAATAAATAAAGTCTTTAAAAAAATTTTTGATACGTATTATTATTCATATCTCAGCCCTTTACTGAATATGTATATATCTGCATATAAAGTTGTATGTGGCTTTACATTTATATAAATGACTATATTTTTCATTTGTAATATTCTATAACTTGTTTATTTCATTCATTATTGCTATTTATGGTGCTTATAATCTATTTCATTATAAGAAATAAAAGCATTAGAACTTAGTATAGTAGGGGCGCCTGGGTGGCTCAGTGGGTTAAGCCGCTGCCTTCAGCTCAGGTCATGATCTCAGAGTCCTGGGATCGAGTCCCACATCGGGCTCTCTGCTCAGCAGAGAGCCTGCTTCCCCCTCTCTGCCTGCCTCTCCATCTACTTGTGATTTCTCTCTGTCAAATAAATAAATAAAATCTTTAAAAAAAAAAAAAAACTTAGTATAGTAACAGTTGCCTCCCAAATTTAAACATTTTATTTATGTAAATCTTCATGTAGAAACCCCTGGTAATTAGTTTTAAGTCAGCTTCACTATTTTTTATTTTCTAAGCAGAAAAAATATTTATGCAAAAATAACATTGTTAAACTATAATTAAAATCTTTTCTATTTTAGTGGCATAAACATCCCAGCCAGGCTTTCAAGAAAGTGATTTGATGTAATAGAAAAGTTGGAACATCTTCATAATCATACACTTAAAATTATATTTCTCATTGATTCACATTTTTTTAAATTAGTTAATCCACACTTGCACCACAAATGCTCAAAAAGTTAAAACCACATACTAGCATATCAGCAGTAATTATTATCTTAACCACATAATTTTTACAAATTATTTACATAGTAATTCCTATTTAACTATAAAAGTGGTCCGTCAACTTAGAAAAAACACAATTAACAAGAAACCATCAAACTCCAGAACAAGACTAGGATTCTTACTATTGAACCAAATTCTAAGAATCCTAACAAATAACAGATAAGAAAAAGAAAAAAGTATTACAAATACTGAAAGGAAGAAGTAAATCTGTCTTTATTTGCTAGTTATGTGATTGTTTACCAAAAATGTTCATAAAAATCAACTGGAAAAGAACAAGAGATCTTAGTAATATTCAGCCTTCATAATTGTTTTGTTAGACTCATACAGCATTTTTAAACTGTTTAGTTGCTAGTTTTTAAATTGGAATATTTAAGTTAAAACCCAATTTCCAGTAATTCTTTGTCAAGAGTAAGTTTTGGGTACCACTGGACTTGAATCATGCACAGAAGCAATTGCCTAAGCCATTTGTTTTTTAAAAATTTTACTTACTCATTTTGAGAGAGAGAGAATGAGCAGAGGGAAAGGGAGAGGGAGAAGCAGGCTCCTCACTGAGCCAAGAGCCCAACATGGGGCTTGATCCCAGGACACCAGGATCATGACCTGGGTGGAAAGCAGACATTTTAATCTTCTGAGCCACCCAGATGCCCCACCTGACCCATTTTTGATAGGGCATATACTTCCCAGTTCCTCCAGTCCTACCTGGGCCATTTCACCTAGTTGTATTATGTCTAGTATTTAAAACCATCTGAATTTTCAGTGCTGTCAAAAATGTAACATTTAGCATACTTCATATGTAAAAATGTAAAGGTCTATGCCATCAAAGACTCCTGAGGCAAAATTAAACTATAAATGACTGCAAAAATATTTGAAAAATAGATTAAATTTTTTTGAAGATTTATTTGACACAGAATGAGAGCACAAGCAGGAGGAGTGGCAGGCAGAGGGATAAGAGAAGGGGCTCCCCTGTGAGCAGGGAGCCAGATGCGGGGCTAAATCCCAGGACCCTGAGATCATGACCTGAACCAAAGGCAGACGTTTAACCAACTGAGGCACCCAGGCTCCTCAGAAGATTAAAATTCTAAAAATCCTGCCAGTCCACAGTTTAAAAAAATGAAGGAAAGAAGGAAGGACAGACAGTATGGTGGGGTGGCAGAGAAAATCCTATAGAAAAATAAGCTAAAGGTAATGAATAAAAATTTATTTAAATATATAAATGGCTGATAAACTATAGATTAAAACCAACATAGCCATTTTTTGCCCATTAAGTTTATGTTTTTTAATCATTTTAATTAGTGTCTTCAAGAAATGGGAAAATAGTTGTTAATCAGGTGAAATTTATTTTGGTAGTATTTATAAATACTTTAAAAATATATATGTATATGTCATCATCAAGATGGCACAATAGGAGGACCCAGCCTTCATACCCTGACAAACACCAATTTAACAAATACACATGGATAAAATCACCTTTATGAGACCTCTGGAGTCTAGTTGAGAATATCCAGCCTCCCAATGGAGCACAAAATCCAAGAGTGGCTGCATTGAAAAGAGTAAGAATACTTTCTTCTTTTTTTTTTTTTTAATTTTTTTATTTATTTGACAGATCACAAGTAGGCAGAGCAGCAGGCGGTGGTGGGGGGCAACAGACTCCCCGCTGAGCAGAGAGCCCAATGTCAAGCTCAGGACCCTGAGATGAGGACCTGAGCCAAAGGCAGAGGCTTAACCCACTGAGCCACCCAGGTAGCCCAGGTACGAACACTTTCAATTTAACTGTTGTCACCCCTCCTCCAACTGGCACAGCTTAGCACTGAGAGAGCTGCTTTTGGTGCCTGATTTCTCTCTCAGGGGAAACAGAGAATGATGTGAGCATCCAGCTTCCCCAGCCTTTTGGGGCACTCCTCAAGAGGGTGTTTCACCTCACTAAGAATGCTGAGGGAATAGATATAGCTAAATAACATGGGGCAGCTAAGAACAAAGAAGGGGTGAAGGCTCAAAGACTTTGGTCAATGAGACCTTTGGCAGCCCACAGACCCCCGTGCCTGGTGCCCACTGCCCCTGCAGATGGCAGCTCCACATGCTCTCACAGATGGCTCATGGATCTCATAGCCATCAAGGATCTCAGAAGTTGGCTTGACTCTGCAAGACTGGGAGAAGTGCACAACCTTAAGATTGCTCCTTCAGGAGGGAGGGAGAGGCGTGACGCTTGTGGTCATCATCACAGCATCTCAGAGCACAGCCATTAGTAAAAGGAGTGGTTGACTCTTAAGCACGTGGCACAACACTGCAGTGTAGGGAGAAAGCACACAATCCTAAAACTTCCACACCAGCAAATGTGTTCATACCTTCTGAGAAACGGCAGAATCTCTCGTTTATTCTGAAAGCAAGTCAATAAAGCCTAGAAGAGATGACTACTTCTTCAAATGCACAGATATTAATACAAGGCTATAAGGGACATGAAGGTTAGGGAAACAACACAACTAAAGGCAGAAAATAAATTTCCAAAAACCAATCCCAAGGAAATGGAGATCTATGAATTCCCTGACAAAGAATTCAAAATAGGGGCGCCTGGGTGGCTCAGTGGGTTAAGCTGCTGCCTTCGGCTCAGGTCATGATCTCAGGGTCCTGGGATCGAGTCCCGCATCGGGCTCTCTGCTCAGCAGGGAGCCTGCTTCCCTCTCTCTCTCTCTGCCTGCCTCTCCATCTACTTGTGATTTCTCTCTGTCAAATAAATAAATAAAATCTTTAAAAAAAAAAAAAGAATTCAAAATAATAATCTTTTTTTTTTAAGATTTTATTTATTTATTTATTTGACAGAGACAGAGAGAGACAGAGATCACAAGCAGGCAGAGAGGCAGGCAGAGGCAGAGAGCAGGCACCCCACTGAGCAAGGAGCCCGATGCGGGGCTTGATCTATGAATTGCCTGACAAAGAATTCAAAATAATAATCTTTATTTTTAAAGATTTTATTTATTTATTTATTTGACAGAGAGAGAGAGAGAGAGACAGAGACAGAGATCACAAGCAGGCAGAGAGGCAGGCAGAGGCAGAGAGCAGGCTCCCCACTGAGCAAGGAGCCCGATGCGGGGCTTGATCCTAGGACCCTGAGATCAGGACCTGAACCAAAGGCAGTGGCCTAACCCACTGAGCCACCCAGGCCCCCCCAAAATAATAATCTTAGAGAAACTCAATGAACAGCAAAAGAACATAGACACCAAGGGAAACCATAAAATAAGAACTGAACTGAAATTCTAGGGCTGACAAATACAATAAATGAAATGAAAAAATGTAACAGAGAGCTCTAAAAGCAGACTCAAGCAAAAGAATCAATGAACTCAAGACTGATTGGTTGATTTATATTTTAAAGACATCAACTTAAATTATCCAGTCAGAGGGGCAAAAAGAGGAAAGAATGAAAAAATAAATGAAGAAAGGCTATAGGACTTAAGGCATACTATCAAGAAAAGCAATATATGCATATTGGAATCCCAGAAGAATCAGAGAAAGAGAAAGGAAGAGAAAGCTTATTTAAAGAAATAATGTTGAAAACTCTTCAAATATGGGGAGGGAATGGACATCCAGATGCATGAAGCTCAAAACCCCCAAGACTGGCAAACCTAAAGAGGTCTACACTGAAACACTTATAATTAAATTGTCAAAAGTGAAACACAAAAAACAAATTTTAAAAGCAGCAAGAGAAAAGGAGCTCATTGCCTACAAGGAATTCCCAAAAGATTATGAACAGATTTTTCAGCATAAACCTAGCAGGTCACAAGAGAGTAGGATGATTTATTCAAGGTACACAAACAACAAAAGTAACAGCAAACTGCCAACCAAGAACACTATACCTGGCAAAACTGTTATTTAAAAAAGGAGGAGAGTTAGACTCCAGACAAGTAACACTAAGGAAGTTTGTCACCACAAGACATGCCTCACAAGAAGTGCTAAAGAAAGTTCCTCAGGTTGAAATGAAAGAATGCTAAACAGCAACACAAAAGCATATGAATGTATAAATCTCACTGGTAGGGACATCCCAGTGTCTCAGTCAGCTAAGCATCTGCCTTCAGCTCAGGTCCTGATCACAGGGTCCTGGGATCTGCTTGCAGGGAGCCTGCTTCTCCATCTCCGCTGCCCCCCCCTTCTCATGTTCTCTCTCTCTCTCTCAAATAAATAAATAAATAAATAAAATCTTAAAAAATAAATAAATCTCACAGGTAAAGGTAAATATATAGATAAACACAGAATAAATGTTATACTGTAACGGTGGTGCAAATTTAACCCTAGAATAAGTTAATAGATAAAAGTTTTAAGAATAACTACAACTAAAAAAAATCTGTTAATACATACATAATATAAAAGATACAAATTATGACATCGATAATATAATGCCAATAACATCAATAATGAAGTGTATGTGTATGAGGTAAAAGTATTTTTATGCAATTGAAGCTTTAAAATGGACTGTTATGTTTTATGTAAGCATCAGAGCAGTTACAAAGAAAATACCTAAAGAAAATGTACAAAAGAAAAAGGAATCAAAACATAACAATATGAAAACTCATCAAATCACAACAGAAGATAGCAAGAGAGTTAGAAAGGGGAAAATGAACTACAAAACAGACTGAGAATGATTAATGAAATGGCAGTATGGTGTCCTTACCTGACCATCATTACTTTAGATGCAAAGGAATTAAACTCCCCATTTAAAAGACATAGAATGGCTGAATGGAGAAAAAAAATTAGATGGAGCTGCATCTGTCTAAAAGGAACTCATTTTAGGGGTGTCTGGGTGGCTGAGTCAGCTGATCGTGGGAGTCTTGATTCCAGCTCTGGTCATGGTCTCAGGGTCAGGGATTGAGCCCCCAGCTGGGGTCTGTGCTCACTTTGAAGTCTGCTCGAGATTCTCTCTCTCCCTCTGCTACTGCCTCCCCTCTATCTCTCTGTCCCTCTCAAGTAAATAAGTAAATCTTTTTTAAAAATTAAAAAAAATAAAAGGAACTCACTTTAGATTCACATATAAGACACACATAGGCTAGGGGCACCTGGGTGACTCAATTGGTTGAGTGACTGACTTTTTTTTTTTTTTAGATTTTTATTTATTTATTGACAGAGATCACACGTAGGCAAAGAGGCAGGCAGAGCGGGGGCGGGGGGGGGGGGAGCAGGCTCCTCACTGAGCAGAGAGCCCGATGTGGGGCTCAATCCCAGGATCCTGGGATCATGACCTGTGCCGAAGGCAGAGGCTTTAACCCACTGAGCCTCCCAGGCGCCCCGAGTGGCTGACTCTTAATTTCAGCTCAGGTCATGATCTCCCAGTCCCAGAATCAAACCCAGTGTGGGGCTCCACACTCAGCAAGGAGTCAGCCTGAGATTCTCTCTCTCCCTCTACCCCTCCCCACATTCCTGCTCTCTCTCTCTCAAAATAAATAAATCTTTTTTAAAAAGGCATACATAGGCTAAAAATTAAGGGATGAAAAATTATATTCCATGCAAATAGTAACCAAAAGAGAACAGAGGTGGCTATATTTATAGCAGACAAATAGACTTTAAGTCAAAAACTAACAAGAGACTTGGGACACCTGGGTGGCTCAGTTGTTTAAAGCCTCTGCCTTTGGTTCAGGTCATGATCCCAGGGTTCTGGGATCAAGCCCCATATCAGGTTCCCTGCTCAGTGGAGAGCCTGCTTCCCTTCCTCTCTCTGCCTGTTTCTCTGCCTTACTTGTGATCTTTCTCTGTCAAATGGGTAATAAAATCTTTAAAAAAAAAAAAAAACTAAAAAGAGACAAAGATATATGTGTTCTATATATATTTAGAATATATATGTGTATATATTTCTATACACATATAATGATAAAAGGGTCAATTATAGATATAATTATATAATGATACAACAAACATACATATATATACATTATATGTACATATAGAATGATATAATGATATACATTATATAATGATAAAAGGGCCAATTCAACAGGAAGATAGAACAGTTATGAATATGTAGGCACCAACATCAGAGCTTCTAAATTTATAAAGCAAACATTAACAGATATGAAGGGAGAAATAGATAGCAATACAGTAATAGAAGGAGACTTCAATACCCCATTTTCATTTAAGGGTATAACATCTAGACAGGGTGAATGAATAAGCGGAATTGAATAACATTAAAAACCAAATGGGCCTGATAGATATATGCAGAACACTTCATCCAAGAGCAGCACAATACACATTCTTCTCAAGTACACACCCAACATTCTCTAGGATAGATCCTATGTTGAAAGACAAAGCTTAACAAATTTAGCAAGATTGAAATCATCCCAAATATTTTTTCCAAACACAGTGGAATGAAACTAGAAATTAATAATGCAAGAAGATGGGAAAATTCATAAATATATGGAAATTAAATAATACACTCAAATAACCATTGGATCAAAGAAGAAATCAAAGGGAAATTAGAAAATATCATGAGAAAACACAACACATGAAAAATTATGGGATGCAATGAAAGCAGTAGTAAGGGAGTTTTATGGTGACAAACGCCCACATTAAAAAGAAAGAAAGATCTGAAATAACTAACTTTATAGTTAGTTATTAAACTTATAAAAAAGGAAGAAACTAAGCCTAATTAGCAGACGAAAAGAAATAAAGATGAGCAGAAATAAATGAAATAGAAACTAGAAAAACAATAGAAAATTTTACAAAACTAAGGGTTGATTTTCTGAAAAGGTTCGTAAATATAAGCCCTTCATGGGACACCTGACTGTATCTGTCAGTAGAGCATGTGACTCTTGATCTTGGGGTTGTGAGTTTGAGCTGCATGTTGGGTGTAAAGATTACTTAAAAATTAAATCTTAAAAACAAATAAACCCTTAGCTAAACTAAGAAAAAAGAATACTCAAATAAATAAAATTAGAAATGAAAGAGGATATATTACAACTAATGCCTCAAATTAAAAAATAATCAGGGACAGTTCTGAACAATTATTTGCAAAAAATTGGATGATCTAGAAGAAATCAATAAGTTCTTAGAGACAAACAAAGTTCCAAGGCTGAATCAAGAAGAAATAGTAAGCTGGAAGAGACCAATAACAAAGAAGATGGACTCAATTTAAAAAAAAAAAAAATTCCCAAAAAAGGAAATCCCAGTACCAGATGGCTTCACTGTTGAATTCTACCAAATATTTAAGGAAGAATTAATACTAATCCATCTTAAACTGTTGGTTCCTAAACATTGAAAGAGGGGGAAGGCTTCCAAACTTACAAAGCCAGCATCACCCTGATACCAAAACCAGTTAAAGACATCACAATGGAAGAAAAAAGCCAATATCCCTGATGAATATAGATTCAAAAATTCTTAACAAAATATTAGAAAATTGAATTCAATTGAACATTAAAAAGATATACATAACTTATCCTTGGAAATGCAAGGATAGTTCAACATATGCAAATCAATCAGTGTGATCCATTAATTAAAAGAATGAAAGATAAAAATCACATGATCATCTCAACATCTACATTTGATCAATGTCGACAAAGTATTTGACCAAACTAAATATTCTTTTATGATAAAAACTGTCACTGAATAGGATATAGAAGATATAAAAGGTCATATATAAAAAACCTACCATTAACATCATACTCAATGGTAAAAAACTGAAAGCTTTTCCTTTAAGATCAAGATAAGACAAAGATGCTCCCTCTTGATACTTCTATTCAACATAGTACTAGAAGTTTTAACCAGAGAAGTTAATCAAGAAAAAGACAAGATACCTAAATCAAAACAATCCCATATGCAAACATATAAAAAAGAATAAAATATTTAGGGGATCCCTGGGTGGCTCAGTTGGTTAAGGTCTGCCTTAACCCACATGACCTCAGCTCAGGTCATGATTCCAGGGAGCCAGGATCAAGTCCCACATGTGGCTCCTTGCTCAGTGGGGACTCTGCTTCCCCCTCTGCCTGCTACTCCCCCTGCTTGTGCTCTCTCTCTGAGAAATAAATAAAATCTTTAAAAAGTATAAGAAGAAAATATTTAGGAATAAACTTGAGGTGGAAGATTGGTACACTGAAAATTATAAAACACTGACAAAAGAAAATTTTTTAAAGATACAAATAAATGGAAGTACATTCTATGTTCATGGATTGGAAGAATTTTTATTATTAAAATGTACATACAAACCAAAGCAATGTGCATATGCAATGTAGGCATTGCAACAGGCAACAAAAGCAAAATAGACAAATGTAGTTACATCAAACTGAACTTCTGCACAGGAAAGGAGAAAATTAACAAACTGAAAGACAACCTATGGAACAGAAGAAAATATTTGCAAGCCATGTATCTGATGAATGGATAATATTTAAGAAATATTAGGAACTCAAACAATAGTGAAAACAACCAAATAACTTGATTTTAAAAAATGGGCAAGGGACCTGAACAGCTGTTTCGCTGAAGAAGATATATAAATGGCCAACAGGTATTTGAAAAGGTATTCAGTATTACTAATTATCAGGGAAAAACAAATTAAAACCACAATGAGATATCACCTCACATCTGTTAGGATGCTATTATTAAAAAAGAAAAAGGTGGGGGGTACCTGGGTGTCTCAGCTGGTTAAGTATCAGACTTTTGATTTCAGCTCATGTCATGCATATCAGTGAGGCTGTGAGATTGAGCCCCATGTCGGGCTCACTGCTCAGTGCAAAGTCGCTTGAGATTCTCTCTCTCCCTCTTCATTTACCCCTCCCCCTCCTCTCACTCTCTCTATATACAATAAATAAATAAAATCTTTTTTAAAAATATGATTTTTTCATGTAGTGAGGACATGGAGAAAAGGGAACCTTTGTACACTGTTGGTCAGAGTGTAAATTAGTGAAGTCACTATAAAAATGATATGGAGGTTTCTAAGAAAAATAAAAATAGAAATATCATATGATCTATTAATTCTGCTTCAGGATAGCTATCCAAAGGGATTGAAATTAGTACCTTTAAGAAATATCTGCATTCCCATGGTCTCTGTAGCACTGTTTATAATACTGGCGACATGGAAACAACCTAAATGTCCATCAGTGGATGAATGGATAAAGAAAATATAGTATATACTCACAATGGAATATTATTCAGCCATGAAAGAGAAGAAAATCCTGCCACTTGTGATAACAGAATGAGTCTGGTAGATGAAATAAGCCAGACACCAGAGAACAAATACTACATGATCCTATTTATATGAGGAATCTAAAAAATAGTTAAACTCATAGAAGCAGAGAATCTGAGAAGAAGAAATGGAGAGGTGTTAGTTGAAGTGTACAAAGTTGCAGTTTTGCAGGATGAATATGTCCTAGATATCTACTGTTAAGCATAGTACTTATGTTTAATAACACTGAATTGTATACTTAAAAACTTGCTAAGGGACACCTGGGTGGCTCAGTTGGTAAAGCAGCTGCCTTCAGCTCAGGTCATGATCCCAGCGTCCTTGGATCGAGTCCCACATCGGGCTCTTTGCTCAGCAGGGAGCCTGCTTCTCTCTCTGCCTCTGCCTGCCATTCTGTCTGCCTGTGCTCTCTCTCTTCCCCTCTCTCTCTCTGATAAATAAATAAAATTTTAAAAAAAACTTGCTAAGATGGCAGATCTTACGATGTTCTTATGACACATACAATAAGTAAATAAAGCGGGTGGGAAGACTTCTGAAAGTGAGGGATATGTTTATGTCATAATTGTGGTAATGGTTTCATGTATGTGTACTCATCTTCAAATTAATCAAGTTGTATACATTAAATATGTAGAACTTTATCCATGTCAATCATACCTCAATAAAGTGGCTTAAAATATGTATATGCCTTTTGATAAAATATCTATAAATTGGTCCCATTGAAATGCTTGCACATATGCACCAAGATATGCATACATAAGGAAATTTAATGCAGTACATTAAACTTAATGCAGTATATTACCAAGATATTAGTGTCCCCTCATCATCACATTTGTGCTTCAGGGCCCCCTGGAACATAACTCCAACCCAGGGTTTATCTTGATTGGTCTGCATCCCTAAAGGAGAATTCAGTTGAATGGTTTAAAGGAGAAGCAAAGAATGTTGGTGCTATAAATTAAGGGACATTGGAAGATGGTCCAAACTAATCCAGGATGTGGAAGGAAGGTGGGTGGGGAGGGTGAGAAGGAGCCTATGGAGGGTCCCGGACCCCAGGTGGATTTTATATGGGGATTATACAGGGCTGGCTGTGTGAGTACCAAGGAAGACTAATCATGAAGAGCCCAGGCTCTGCGGACAGTTTCAATGGTAGCATCTAAAGTAGGTAACAGAAGGATTAGCAGTATTAGGGGCAACCTCTGTGGATTAAATTCCAGATGCCTCCCATCTTCCTGGACCAAGATAAGATCCTGGGTTCCAGTGCCATCTAGTGGAGAAGGGCAAAGACCCCAAATATGAATGACTGGTAGTAGAGTGACTCCATATATTGTCAAGCTGGGATGTTTTGAAAGAGTAAGGGGTTTAGTTATACCAAGACAACCAGTGTAATCTGGGAGAAATGGTCACTGTATTAATAGTAAATGTCTTATCTTCTTTGGAAAACAGGAGAAAATATACAGGCTTCCGTCATGTTATTGCACTTTCTACAAACACTGCATTTTCTACAAATTGAAGGTTTGTGGCAACCCTGCATCAACCAATTCTATCAGTGTCATTTTTCCAACAGCATTTGTTCTCTTCCTTTCTCTGTGTCACATTTTGGTAATTTTCACGATACTTCAAACTTTTTTCATTATTATTATTATATTTGTCATGGTAATTTGTGAAAAGTGATTTTTTTATGTTACTATTGTAATTGTTTGGGGTCACCATGATCCACCACTGTAGTATGGCCAACTTAATCAATAATTGTGGTTGGGTCACCCATCTGGCTCAGTCATTAGAGCTTGTGACTCTTGATCTCAGGGTCGTGAGTTCAAGGCCACGCTGGGGGTAGAGTTGTTTAAAGCAATAAATAGATAAAATAAATGTGTGTGCTCTGACTGCTTCACTCACTGGCCTTCCCTTTATCTTCCTCCCTCTTCTCAGACCTCCCTTATCCCTAAGACAGAACAATATTGAAATTAGATCAATTCGTAACCCTCAATGGCCTCTATGTGTTTAAGTGAAAAGAGCCACATGTCTCACACTTCAAATTAAAAGCTAGAAATGATTAAGTTCAGTGAGGAAGGCATGTTGCAAGCCACAATAGACTGAAAGCTAGGCCTTTGTGTCAAACAGTAAGCCAGGTTGTGAATGCAAAGGAAAAGTTCTTGAAGGAAATTAAAAGTGCTACTTCAGTGAACACATGAATGATAAGAAAGCAAAACAGTCTTAGTGCTGATAGAAAGTTTGAGTTGTCTGGATAGAAGACGAAAGGAGCCACAACATTCCTTTAAGCCAAAACTCAATCCAGAGCCAGGCCTAACTTTCTCTCCAAATCTTTGAGGGCTGAGAGAGGTGAGGAAACTGCAGGAGAAAAGTTTGAACCTGGCAGAGGTTTCCTTAAACATCAAAGTGCAAGGTGAAACAAACCACAAGTGGTTCAGAAGATCTAGCTAAGATCATTACTGAAGGTGGCTACACTGAACAACAGATTTTCAATGTGGATGAAATCGCCTTCTTCTATCGGAAGAAGATGCCGTCTTGGCCTTTCACAATTATAGGGGAGAAGTCAGTGCCTGGCTTCAAAGCTTCAGAGGACAGCCTAGCTCTCCTCGTAGGGACTAATGCAGCTGGTAACTTTAAGTTGAAGCCATTCTGAAGTTGAGCATTCTGAAAATCCTAGGGCCCTGAAGAATTATGCTAAATCTACTCTGCCTGTGCTCTAGAAATGGAACAACAAAGCCTAGATGACACCACGTTTGTTTACAAGTGATTGACTGAATATTTTAATCCCACTCTGAAACCACTGCTCAGAAAAAAGATTTCTTTCAAAATATTACTGCTCATTGCCAATACACCTGGTCACCCAAGAGCTCTGATGGAGATGTACAAAGAGATCAATGTGGCTTTCATGCCTGTTAACTTAACATTCCTTCTACATTCTGTAGCTCGTGGATGAAAAGGTAATTTTGTCTTTCAAGTCTTGTGATTTAAGAACTGTTTCATAAAGCCACAGCTGCCATAGAGAGAATTGTTCTGATGGATCAGAGGAAAGTTGATTGGAAACTTCTAGAAGTGATTCACCATTCTAGATGGCATTAGGAACATTCATGATTCATGGTAAGAAGTCAAAATATTAACATTACCAGAATTTCAGAAATTGATTCCAACACTCACGGGTGACTTTGAGGGGTTCTAGACTTCAGTGGAGGAAGTCACTGCAAATGTGGTGGAAACAGCAAGAGAAGCAGCATTAGAAGTGGAGCCTGAGGGTGTGCAAACTCATGATCAAATTTGAATGGGTGAAGAGTTGCTTCTAATGGATGAGCAAAGAGTGGTTTCTTGAGAGGGGATCTACGCGTGGTGAAAATGCTGTGAAGATTGTTGAGATGACGATAATGGGTTTAGAATCTTTCCTAAACAAAAGCAGTGGTTGGCTTTGAGAGGATTGACTCCAGTTTGGAAAGAAGTTCTATGGGTAAAATGCTGTCCAACAGCATTCATGCTACAGAGAAGTCATTTGTGAAAGGAAGAGTCAATCGATATGGCAAACTTCATGGTTGTCTTATTTTAAGAAATTGGCCCAGCCACCCCAAACCTGCGCAACCACCACCATGATCAGCAGCCAAAACATGGAGGCAAAATCCTCCCCCAGCAAAAAGATTGACTTCCTGAAGCTCAGATGATGTTTAGTATTTTTTAGCAATAACAACATTTGAAATTAAGGTATGTACATTATTTTTTCTTTCAGAATAATGTTGTGCATTTAATAGACTATAGTCTAGTGTAAACACAAGTTTTATATGCATGAGTTACCAAAAAATTCATTTGACTTACTCTATGGCAATATAGGTTTTTTTGCAGCATTCTGTCTCTGAGGTATACCTGCATGTAGATGTTATTTTATATAGCAAAACAAAGGCTATATTTCTTATAAGAGTGTCATGTGACCATTTATATCATTGTCTTTGTCATAATAAAGAATTAAAGTAAAAATATCTGAGTTTATGAACATCTGAATTATAAAATTCTGTATGCACATGATATAAACTGAAATTAGATTTGTATGTACAGACATGGAAAGGTAAGTACGATGTAAGAAAAGTCTGAAAAATTCCCTGTGGTTTTGTGTTGTGTCAACTTGGTTTTATACTAGAACTATGGTTTCCATAATTTTACATCCTTATGATAATAGATTTGAGTTGGCCAAAAGAGAAATGTATTTCAGAGTTAGTTAGGATATGGAAGTAATGCATCAGATATTACTCACTGAAGGTCCTCATAGTTAGATAAGGAGTCTTATCTCATTGTTTCTAATTTTAGGGCTCTAATTTAGAAATCCTAGCCAATCATTAATTATATTTCAATGTTCATGTTATTTTTTTCAAGGAAAATATTTTCAAAATCACCATTCATAAATGGTGTAAAAAAAAAAAACTTCCTTCATTATGGGATAGTTTCTGTTATTGTATTCAAAGCATTTTTCTTTGCAAGCTCCCTCAGAGTCCTTTTTTTTTTTTTTCTTCAGTAGAGTCTACTCCCTACCTCAGAGCATGGCACATAAAATTGTTCACAATCAGTAATTCATCTGTTAATAATGCCTCATGAACTAGTAATCTCTATTTCTATAGGCTTCATGTATATTAATTATTAGTATTCAATATATTCTTTTAGAATCCAAAAGGAGATTACAATTAAGTTTTATACATAGTTAGAACACAATTTATTATAATTGCTTCAAGTGTTGCTGTACTTCTGTCTAGATGGCATTTTTAACCTCTTTTCCAACTCCTGAGGGAATTTATATAATCACTTAGGATTTAAGTCTCAGGATTTCACAGCTTCCACCTATAAGTCTCACTTTCATTTAAAAAAAATTTTTCAGCCTCACTTTTAAAATCGTTCTTTCTTCTTTCTTTTTTTTTTTTTTATTATTTCTTATTTCGATTGCAATTTCTTTTCACATAAAATCAGTTCAGGCTTGAAGAAGCTTCCTGTTACTAAACTTCTATACATGAGGCTCCTTTATAATTCTGGCACTATTGCAGGCCCTATGTTTTTACTATTAAGTAATACAATTGACATCTAATCAACTAAGTTTAGAAAAAAATTTGGAGAAAAAAATGATGGTACAGGTTTTCTGTGTTAATACAGTGCTAGCCTTAGTCTTAGCCTGCATGATGATCCTAGTGCAGCTTTGCCTAGTCACCACTGCAACGTCAGTCAGGGGAGGCGGGATTATGCTGCGGTATCAAACAATTCCCCAGATCTCAGTGGCTTACAAACACAAAGGTTTATTTTTCTCTCACAGTGCGTGTCCCTTATGGACACAAAGCAGCAGCTTTGTTCCACATCCTATTCAGTCTGGAACCCTGGGTGATGGAGCACAGTCCATCTGGCACATCGAGGATTATCACCGCAAAGGAAAAGAGAACACGTGACCCACGAGTGAACTCTTCTGCCCAGACATCACACGTGTCACTTCCATTCATATCACACAGCCAAAGCAAGTCACAAGTCACAAACCTGCCATTAAGGGGGTGAGGATACATCATAGTCCAATAGGGAAGTGCAAGAAATACCAGAGAACAATAATGATCTTACTACAGTTTTTTCCTTTGACCTAAAATATAAAAGTTTTTATACATGAGCACCTGAAATTAATATTGTTTTACTGAAAGAAAAATGTTTTTGCTTATCTATTACTTCCTATTTAATAGAGTCTCTTCCATTTTCCCGCTCTGGGCTGTATTTCTAAGAGTGACAAAAATTTAATGTTAGAAGTGCCGTAAGGACAGTCCAACTCAAGCCTCTTACAGTATCAATATCCAGGGAAGACACTGCAACATATCCATGTCCTAAACTGCAGTTAGATACAAAGTAGGATAGAACCCAAGTCTCCCAGCTCATAATTGAATGCTTCTTCTACCACAGATAGTGCTTTGTTTCCAAAATTGAGTTATTAAGATGGTGTGATTTTTAGTAATTTAGAGCACATGGTATCATTCAGTATATAAAAAAATTATGGAAAACACTTGTTTTTTAAAGATTTTATTTCCTTTACCAGAGAGAGCGAGAGAGCATGCATAAGCAGGGGGGATAACAACAGGTAGACGGAGAAGCAGGCTCCCCACAGAGCAGAGAGCCCAATGCAGGACCTGATTCCAGGACCCTGGGATCATGACCTGAGGTGAAGGCAGATGCTTAACTGACTGAGCCTCCCAAGCACCCCTACAGGAAACATTTAACCATGTGTGGGGAAAAAAATGTAAAGACGGAACTTGTGTTAGGATATCATTTTTACAACATATGCTTTTGTATAAGGAATCCTTTGGCTGCAAATAGAGAACCCAACCCAAACTGGTTAAAGAAGAGTAAATATATTGACTCACATAATTAAAACGTTTAGTGGAAAAGTTGACTTTGACCATGAATCCAGGGGCTTAAATGACATTATCAGAATCCTTATGTCTTTGGCTATTTTCTCCTCTGGGTCGACCTTCTACTAACACAGTCACTAAAGCACCAGGCTTCCATTCTAGAAGTGTAGTATCTCAGCCAAAAGCCTAATCAATCCAGGGACCTGGGGAAATCCTCTCACTGCTTGAGTCATATGTTTATCCTTGAGCCTATCACTATGGCAGAGGGAAGCAGAGTTCTGATTGGTTATGCCAGGTTCACGTGAGGTCAGATCCACATCCACTACCTGCACAGAGAGGGGACAAAGGGTAAGGGAAAAATCAAGAAAAAAATCTTTCCAACCAAGAAAGAAAAATCTTTCCATCAAGGCAAGAGGAAAAAGCATTACTGTTCCTCAGAGCTACCGGTTGCTCTAGTTCTCCATGGGGAAGACCAGGAAATTTCACAAAATTTTTATTTTTAAAAAAAAGAGTAAAAACCATAAAATGGATTTGGTAAATAGGTGTATGGTGGAAAATAACATACAGGAATGATTACTACAAGAAATTTTAGCATAAACATGATGAACTCTTCCGTGGAATCAAAGAACTCTGAATGTGAGGATGAAAAATAAATTGGGAATGAAAATACATGATTAAAAGAGTCTGTTTTTCTTTGGGAAGTGTCTACATATTTTTCTCCTGTTTCCCTCCCAACCACACCACCCACCACCAATCTTTGTTAACATATGCGTAGGTTTCTTAGAGAAGAAATATTCTAGTTTTGTTGCTATGGTTCCCAGGTGAGTCGCTAGCAGGAAAACAAGAACACCACTGTGATTTTTTGACAGTACATCCTGTCATAACCAAGAAAACACTTGAGAGCAAATGAACAATTTTAAACTACTGCTTTTGTCATTACAACCAGTTTTCCATTTTGATTTTCTGCTTCAGTGTTCCAGAAATTTTCCTCCAAATTACGTGATAGTCAAATCATTATTTACCTTATTGTTGATTTGTCAGAGAGAATACAGTAAAAACTTATACCTTCAAGTGCACTATTCAATCAATAAAATGAACTTCAAGATGTATGTTGATATTTAAAACAGAAAAAAAAGTGACTGAAATAAAAGTACCTTATATCTATCTTCCTTCCTTCCTTTCTTTCTTTCTTTCTCTCTCTCTCTCTTTCTTCTTTTATTTCCTTTCTTAGTGGGAGGCATGCCCAGCGTGAAGCCCAATGATGGGATTGAATTCACAATCTTCAGATCAAGACCTCAGTCGAGATCAAGAATCAGATGCTCAACCAACTGAGCCACTCAGGTGCCTCAAAGAGGGGAATTGTTTATTGAGGATACTGGCAACTTAGAAGTTTACAAGAATCTCAGACTTTGATTTCAAATTAGTTTAGAGAGAGGATAGACATTTCTGTACTGGATAATGAAATATTTCTTTCATAGTCACCTGATTTATTTTCCAGAATAGACATACCCCACCTCACTGTAAGAGCTGTGAAAGCAAAGGTCCATTTCAGAAATTTTGTAGATGCCTTTTCACATTTAAAAATCAAGTTATAGGGGTTCCTGGGTGGTCAGAAGATTAAGCCTCTGCCTTACGCTCAGGTCATGATCTCAGGGTCCTGGGATCGAGCCCTGCATTGGGCTCTCTGCTCGGCAGTAAGCCTGCTTCCCCCAACCCCCTCCGGCCTCTCTGCCTACTTGTGATCTCTGTCTGTCAAATGAATAAATAAAATATTTTTTAAAAAATCAAGCTATACTAGATAGTTTGAAACTTTAATATGTTAAATAAGTAAATATGCATGGGCACCAGTTTTAAATAATTTAAAGGGATACCTAAATAATTATACTTGATTAAAACCTTATCAAAAATAGTTTTGCTTATGAGTATAATACCAGATATATCATACTTAAAAATTGTTTACATAATTAAAGAAGAGTAATGAAGGAACAGGAGCTGGGGTTGTAGTAAGAAGTGATTGAAGGATATTTTACTCATTTCATAAGTAATGGTATTGCTAGACTTGTCTAATATCAATATCCTTGAATACAACATGCTTTTGACCAATTTTACATGCTTTTGTGGGAAAAAAAATTGTTGGTGAAGCTTTGGCATTATTTTACTTATACTGTAAGTTATATTTAGTTATTTTTGTCTCTTTTGATCAAGGCCAAAGACTCACTATAAGGATCATGTGTTAGATGCCACCCTACACCACCCCACAAAGAATCCCACAAATCTAGGCAATGGACCTTAAAACAATGAGAAATGGGACAAGATTAAGCTGGAGTTTTGGAAATGCATAAGCAATCAATGTAAATTTATTGATGGATAAAGAAAGAAAGAATATACAATTGCATATATGTGTATGGACTATTTCACTCCGAGTACTGCTCAACCAGAACTTCATTCAGACTCCAGAATTCATTTATTTTTACAAAAAATATTAGGTATGGGGGCACCTGGGTGGCTCAGTGGGTTAAAGCCTCTGCCTTCTGTTCAGGTCATGATCCCAGGGTCCTGAGATTGAGCCTCACATCGGGCTCTCTGCTCGGCAGGGAGCCTGCTTCCTCCTCTCTCTCTCTCTCTGCCTGCCTCTCTGCCTCCTTGTGATCTCTGTCTGTCAAATAAATAAATAAAATCTTTTTTTTTTAAGATTTTTATTTATTTATTTGACAGACAGAAATCACAAGGAGGCAGAGAGGCAGGAACAGAGAGAGGAGAGGCAGGCTCCCTGCCGAGCAGAGAGCCCGATGTGGGTCTCCATCCCAGGACCCTGGGATCACGGCCTGAGCTGAAGGCAGAGGCTTTAATCCACTGAGCCACCCAGGCACCCCAATAAATAAAATCTTTTAAAAAAATATTAGGTATAAAGGAAAACAAATGATGCCACTAAGAAGCAAACCAACAACTCTAGAATGTGGGACATTTTATAGTATGGAACAATTTACCTGGCTTTTTAAAAAGTCAATAAAAAATTAAAAATAAAGTGAGGGAGGGAAAAGCGGGAGCTGCTTTATTTTAAAAGAAAACTGGGAGAAATAACATAATGTAATACATGGATTTCATTAAATCCTGATTCTAGAAAGAACCAACCAAACAAACAAACATTTGAAGTCAATTGTAGATATTTCCAAGAAATTATTATTTTGTTAAGTGACATTGTGGCTATATAAGAAAAATCCATATATTTTTAAAGATGCTTACCTGAGGAAATATTTATTTATTTACTTAACTAAGAAAATAAAGAGGGAAAAAGGTAGATGAAGCAATTAAGCAAATGTTGAATTTTGGTTAAGTCTGGATACTGGTAATATAGACGTTCATTGTACTAACTGGCATTATGATTTTATTCTACATTATGATTTTATTCTACATTAATTTAATTTTATAAAGAAGCCTTTAAAGACTTTGCAGTTAGGCTGGGTACTTGTTTGGGATCAAAGAGCAAAAAACTAAATGCAATCAATGCATGATCCTGGAGTGGATCCGGGACTAGAAAAGAATTGCAATAAATTGCACAATTCGAGGAATGCCTACATATTAGGTAATAGTGTTATTGTATTAATGTTGAATATGTTGATTTTGGTAATTGTGCTATGGTTATTTAAGTGAGTGTCCCTGTTCCTAGGGAACATACACCGAAGTCTTTAGGCCTAAAAGGACATATAATGTACAACTTACTCTCAAGTGATTCAGAAAAAGCATGAGAGTGTATTTAGATGATTGATGGGTAGAAAAGGCCATATGGCAAAATGTTAATAACTGATGAATCTGAGTGAAGGGTAAATAGTTCTTTGTATTATTCTTGCAAATTTACTGTAAATTTGAAATTATTTCAAAACAATAAGTTGTCATTAAAACAGTCATGACAACAAAAGAATTAGTATGAAGGAAAAAATCTGTTTTTTAGGGTACCTGGGTAGCTGAGTCAGTTAAGCGTCTGAGTCTTGATCTCTGCTCAGGTCATGACCTCAGGGTCGTGAGATTGAGTGAGCCCTGTGTTGGGCTCTGCGCTCAGTGCAGAGTCTGCTTCTCCCTCTGCCCCTCCCTCTCTTCTCGTGTTCTCTTTCTCTAAAATAAGTAAATAAATAAAATCTTTAAAATAAAACTTTAAAAAATTCTAATTTCTTTAAAAAGGCCAATAAATTATGAATATAATATAGGCAAATATTACACAAATCAAGATAAAAAATTATTTTAAAAAACCAATAATTAATCCTGAAAATGTAAAATATCATTGTTAAAATACAAAAGAATAGATGGGAAAAACTGTAGACTAGGCATAATCAAAGAAAGAATAAATGATACAGAAGATAGTACTGAGCATTCAGATACAGTTTACCACAGGGAGATAAAAAGATTAAAAATATGAAAGACCAGAAAAGAGAAATGAAGGATAGGAAATTTTCAACAAAACTGCTATTATAATTCCCAAAGAGAGAATAAATAATATTAAGAAATGTAAGTCCTTAGTTCAAGAGTTTATCCCTTGTATTGAGAAGGATAAATTAAAAGAAATACACACCCAGACATATTCTAAGAGTTACCAGAAAGAAAAGACAATACCTACAAAATAACAAACTAAAAAATAAAGTCACTGGGAGTCTGGGTGGCTCAGTGGGTTAAAGCCTCTGCCTTTGGCTCAGGTCATGATCCCAGGGTCCTGGATTGAGTCTGCTCAGCGGGGAGCCTGCTTCTCTGTCTCTCTCTGCCTAGCTCTCTGTCTACTTGTGGTCTCTGTCTGTCAAATAAATAAAATCTTAAAAAAAAAAAGTTTCAGGGCATCTGGGTGGCTCAGTGGGTTAAAGCCTCTGCCTTCAGCTCAGGTCATGATCTCAGAGTCCTAGAATCAAGTCCCGCATCAGGCTCTCTGCACAGGGGGGAGCCTGCTTCCCCCTCTCTCTCTGCCTGCCTCTCTGCCTACTTGTGATCTCTGTCTGTCAAATAAATAAAGAAAAATCTTTAAAAAAAATAAAGTCTCATCAGCAAGATGATAAAAGACAATGAAATAATATCTTCAAAGTGCCAAGGGAAAATTACATCAATTTGCTAATCCCCATTGGTTAAGATAGCATCAAGAATAAGATTAAAATAAAGATATTTGCAGTTAAATATAGAATAAAAGGATTCACCATTTTCAGAAACTCACTAGAAAAAATATTAAAGTTGTACAGTACTTAAGGAAGAGAGCTCATCACCTATGTAGGGTGGTTTAGGTGATATAGTTTAGTGGAGACTGAAAGGATTCTTAAGTGAGATGATATTAATCGTAGGATGGAAGAATTCCCTTATCTAATCAGCATCATCCCAAGCAGACTGTCATTGTCATCACCTCCTTCTTGCTTCCTGGCCCCCTGGAGCTACTCTGGTTTTTGTCCATTTCTTGTTGATATCATAATATTCTTAGTTTCTGTTGTTGATAATCATTTAGTTCGTAAGAGTGTTGAATGGCTGGAAGATACTGGAATGTGGAAGGGGAGATACAAAGGGGTGGGGAAAGCTGTATCCTTATCTGATGCAGTTGCAGTCAAGAAACTCCTAAGGTTCGAAGAACGGGAAATGGAGGTTTAAGTAGGTGACCGATTTTAAAGTAACCAATAAAGGAATTATAACTATAAAAATTGGAAGAAGGTGGGCAAACGGGAAGAGGAGGTGGATAGCTCAGAAAAAGCCATATCCTCATATTTTATAAGGGGTATTAATTGATATTGCTTAAACTTGATAAGTAAACAAATAGAGTTTTAAGCACATTATTTAGAATTATGAAGGTGACCACAAAGAAGTTCTAAAATCATAAAAGGTTAAAGTCAGTTGCCTGTGAGAAGTAGGTTTGAGGATGGGATGGGGAGAGAGAGAGTTTCATTTATCTTTAAATATTTTCCTGTCATGTTGGAATGTTAAACCTTGTACGTGTATTACTTTACTAATTGTAAAAGTAGAAAACAGTGAAGTGGCTTTTCTGCTTTGATGAACAGGGATCCCTATGTAAGAATCATTGACAGGTCAAATGATTGCTCTGGAATGAGAGATAATCTGGGAAAATCTAACATATGGAAATTTCAATATAACTTTTCTTGTTTGTGGTGGCATGTGGCTTTAAGGAGCTAGAAAATCCCACGTAACTGCGATGAAATGTTTTATCCCAGCACTCAGGCTCTATAATCACATCCCATTTTACCCACCCCACGTTATCTACTGCCACAGCCCCGTGTGTGTCTTCTGCTCTATTCTAGTCGGTTTCCTTCCTACCCTCCACATACAGTTATTACCTACTTTAATATTTTTTCTACATTTTCTGGTAGACCATGAACTCCTGCAATGCAAGGCCCATGAGTAGACAATCAACAAGAAATTATTAAATGAATGAATCTGATTGCTTTGAGGTTTTGCTTTTTCTGTTTCTCTAGAATCCTTCTGTCCCCGACTGCCTCCCACTTGCTTCAGTTTCTTTCTGCTCGGAAAGCCTATCACCAACACATGTAATCCACTGTTGAGCAAATATGTAAGATGCCTACTCCTTCCTAGGTCTGTGGCAGACCTTGAGCATACAGAAATGGAAAAGATGGGGGTAGATAATACACAGATAGTTAGTGATCTAATTACTTCAGAGTACACTATGATCCTGAATTCTCTAACTGAATTAACTATGAAATATTTCTGAAGGAAGAACAAAGAAGTATTCACAGCCTAGATGGAAGGATGAAATATATCTGTTATATGCATACATAGAAAACACAGTAACTATTAAATGTTAAATGAATTATGCAAAAAGCAATTGCTCAGAGACTTTGCAGTTTGTATTATGGAGGTGAGATGTGAGTAAGTGGAGAGGAAGTGGGGAGAACTTGATTCCAATATTTAAATCATTAAATTTAAATGATTAGTTGACTTTTGGGGACAAAAAATGGAAGACAAGAAAGCATGATTGAATTTAATGGTGGCAGAATGTATGGGTAGGGAAATGTTGAGCCAGAACTGTTTGCATCTGGTTGTGCAGAATTTTGTTTTTGAAAGAAACCTTTTTAAAAAAGATTTTATTTATTTATTTGAGAGGGAGAGCACCAGAGGAGAGGTAGAGGGAGAGGGAGAAGCAGACTCCCTGCTGAGCAGGAGCCTGATACGGGGCTAGATCCCAGGACCTTGAGACCATGACCTGAGTCAAAGGTAGACGCTTAACCGACTGAGTCGCCCAGGCACCCTGAAAGAAACTTTTTGACGATGAGGATTACGAATCATTTGCTTCGCCTGTTTTAGGTTCACTAAGTAAAGCTTCTGGAGCTGAACTTAGCCTAGAAGTAGATGTATAAACATATCAGTGCACCTGGTATTTGTTCTGTTCGAGATCAGCTCTGTTTGGTCATTATTCCCAACGTATATGTACTCAACTAATGGTTTAAGTCTTATGACAATGACATGAAAAGAAGGGTCATCCGTACCCCAATGTTTATAGCAGCAATGGCCACGGTCGCCAAACTATGGAAAGAAACAAGATGCCCTTCAACGGACGAATGGAAAAAGAAGATGTGGTCCATATACACTATGGAGTATTATGCCTCCATCAGAAAGGATGAATACCCGGGGCGCCTGGGTGGCTCAGTGGATTGGGCCGCTGCCTTCGGCTCAGGTCATGATCTCAGTGTTCTGGGATCGAGCCCCGCATCGGGCTCTTTGCTGGGCGGGAGCCTGCTTCTCTCTCTCTCTCTGCCTGACTCTCCGCCGACTTGTGATCTCTCTCTGTCAAATAAATAAATAAAATATTAAGAAAAAAAGAAACGATGAATACCCAACTTTTGTAGCAACATGGATGGGACTGGAAGAGATTATGCTGAGTGAAATAAGTCAAGCTGAGAGAGTCAATTATCATATGGTTCCACTTATTTGTGGAGCATAACAAATATCATGGAGGACAAGGGGTGTTAGAGAGGAGAAGGGAGTTGGGGTAAATTGGAAGGGGAGGTGAATCATGAGAGACTATGGACTCTGAAAAACAATCTGAGGGGTTTGAAGTGGCAGGGGAGTGGGAGGTTGGGGTACAAGGTGGTGGGTATTAGAGAGGGCACAGATTGCATGGAGCACTGGGTGTGGTGAAAAAATAATGAATATTGCTTTTCTGAAAATAAATAATTTAATTAAAAAAATTAAAAAATAAATCTTATGACAATGAGCATCCGGAGACAAATAATATAATTTTCATTTTACAGGTGAGAAAATTAAACACCTAGGAATTTTGTCACATGTTTTAAGAAAACGTCATAAGCTTGAAGATTACTTACAAAGGAATTCAACATTTTTCCACCTAAGTCCATTTTCTCCTTCTTGCATAATGGTAGAGTGTAAGCTTGAGTAATACCCCTGCCCTGTCAGAGACTACATTTCCCAGAACTCCATACAGTTAGGCCATAAAACTGTTTGCACCAATGGAATGTGAATTGGAAGTGATTTATGCACATCCCTCCCATTACTTTCGCTTAAAAAGAGATTGCTACCCTGCGCTTTTTTTTCCCCTTCCATTTCTTCTTCCTGGGAGCTGAATCTCAGAGGTACCTGCAGTCCATCCTCAAACAATTAGGAAAAGACAAGTCCCTCAATGCCTTACTGCTCAAAATAGTGTGTTAGTATCTTAAATTTCTTTTAAAAAAAAACACTTTTTTAAAAAAAGATTTTATTTATTTATTTGACAGAGAGAGATCACAAGTAGGCAGAGAGGCAGGCAGAGAGAGAGAGGAGGAAGCAGGCTCCCTGCTGAGCAGAGAGCCCGATGCGGGACTCGATCCCAGGACCCTGAGATCATGACCTGAGCAGAAGGCAGCGGCTTAACCCACTGAGCCACCCAGGCGCCCCGGTATCTTAAATTTCATCGAGGAACAAGGAACTACTGAATCAGAATCTTCATTTTAACAAGCTCTCAGGTGATTCCCATTCACATTAAACTTAGAGAAGTGCTGCTTTTGGAGATAGCAGAAGAACTATATGGTGGAATGTTGGTTTTTGAATAACCTCGTGAAGTATAGCCATTGCTTTCCCCACCACTCCTCCACAACCTGTTATCTTCTTTGAGCTATTGAATTTTAGGGTCTTTTTGTTATAGTAGCATAAGATTCAGCCTAACATAATTTGCTTCATCTGTTGAGCTAAAAGTAGGGCATGCATTCATTTAGGAATTCATTAGGAAATACTTATGAACATATTTTATAGGCAAATACTGTTCCAAGATAGATTTATATGTATAAATATATATAAAATAAACAATATTATATATGTATATATATTTGGTATGTAAATAATTTAGATTTTATGCATATAAATATGTTCTCATAGAAAAATAAGTCATTTGGATAATGTATATTTATTTCCAAATTATTTAAAGCTGGGCTTCTCCCCTCGAGTTTATAATTTAGTAGAGGAAAAAAGACATAAGAATATAAAAATTACAGAAACTACCAGAAAGTGTATTGGATATTGCTAGTTTGGGTGTTGTTTTTTGTTTGTTTAGTTTTGTTTTCAAAATAAATAATGCTCCCCTAAAGATATCTTAATGTCTTAATCTCCTGAACCCATGAATATGTTACCTTGTATGTCAAAAGGAAGTCTGCAGAGTGTGATTAAATTAAGGATTTTAAAATGAGAAGATTACCCTGAGTTATCCAGGTGGAACCAATGGAATATAGCATCCTTATAAAGAGGAAGGCAGAGGATCAGAGTGAGAGGCAGAGCTATGAGGATGGAAGCAGGGCTCGAAGGGATGGCATTGCTGGAAGGGGACAGGGAGACATGGAATGTGGGCATCCTCTAGTATCTGGAAAAGGTAAGAACTGCATTCTCCCCTACAGCTGGAAAGAGTACAATCTTACCAATACCTAAAGATTGAGACCACTGTTGAACTCTGTTGGCTGGAGCAGTGAGATGATACATTTGTTTTGTCCAGGCCACTTAGTTTGTGATAATCTGTTACAGTAGCAATAGAAGACAAATACACGGTTATTGCATTTTGGGCAGCCCACATCCTGTATCCCAATACGTCTACATGGGAGGCAGAGCCAGACAATCCTTTCCTCATCATTAGCTAATTATATATTGGGTTTTTTTTTTTTAAGATTTTATTTATTTATTTGAGGGAGAGAGGGAGGTTGAGAGAAAGAGTGTGAGGAGGGTCAGAGGGAAAAGTAGACTCCCCACCAACCAGGGAGCCCAATGAGGGACTCAATCCCAGAATCCTGGGATCATGACCTGAGCCGAAAACTGATGTGTAACCGACTGAGCCACTCAGGCACCCTAATTATATATTCTTAATCAGGACACAGAATCTTGAGGGATTGAGGTGGAAAAGGAATTAGAAATTACTCATGGAGGTGTTGGCAGAAGTGGCCAGAGTGTTTTTGTGACATGACCTTGCCTGTGTTCGCTGCTACTCCTTGGTTCCTATTCATTATCTGTGATTAGTTCACAGGTGTTCCTACTGATTCTGTTAGCTTACCCTATATTCTACCAATCAATTCCTCCCACTGTTTACAGCCAAGAGCTCTAATTCAGAGAGCCATGGAGTTAATTTGTGCACATTTATTTCATTTTAAAAGGCTTTATTTTTTAGTAGTCTTTACACCCAACATGGGGTTTGAACTCATGACCCAAGATCAAGAGTCCCATACTCTACTGATTGAGCCAGCCAAGTGCCCCCCCAACCTGTGCATATTTCAATATACCTATTAGATTCTCAGTCTTATGAGGGCAAGATCTTTGTTTGATTTCATCTGTGTATTTACAGATTCTGTGTTGAGTGTTCTGCACATAATATGTACTTGTTGAATAAGAGGATCAAACAGTTACAATGTAATACCACTTGATGGAAAGGGGTAATTGTAGGAGGACGCTTTAAGTACAGATGAAAGAATTACCATTAAACGGAGACCTTAAAGTTGGGTAGGATTTCTATTAGCTGGATAAGGAGGGGGCATTTTATGCAAGCTACCATAGGTAGTTCACCAATAAAAACTATTCTGCTGGACTATCTGCTCAGCAGGGAGCCTGCTTCCCCCACCCCTGCCTACTCTCTCTCTGTCAAATAAAAAAATAAAATATTTTAAGAAAAACTATACTGATACTTGTCTATATTTCACCAACATTATTTATTTATTTACAAGCATGCAGGTTAAGATATTACTAATATATTCATTATTTAAAGAGGTCAATCTTAAGCAGAAGATTCCATCCATTAGACATATAGAGACCAGGGCTTAGTAACAGACAGTATATAGGGTAAATTTACTATCATCTACTGTTCCTGCTGACATCCGGGAAGGCTAGCTATGCAAATTTCCTTTCATGCTTCCTTTTATTTATTTATTTATTTAAAAACATCTTATTTATTTATTTGACAGATCAAGATCAGAGAGGCAGAGAGGCAGGCTCCCTGTTGAGCAGAGCGCCCAATGTGGGGCTCAATCCCAGGTCCTGGGATCTTGACCTGAGCTGAAGGCAGAGGTTTTACCCACTGAGCCACCCAGGCACCCCTCATACTTCCTTTTAGTTGCTAGCACTGGTCCACATCTTTACTCTGTTCCATTTGTCTTAAACTCAGGTTCTTGATCCTACAACCAGGAAAGAAGTTAGTTTTACTGAAGCATTGGTCAATGTGAGTGAAAATGGACTTGTTCTGGAAGACTCTCTGGGTGTGTATAGAATGAGTTAAGTTTAAAACTGGTTGCTCTCACATCCAGTTCTCATAGCATCAAATAATTCCAGATTGCCTACAGAACAGCCATGATTTCTGTTCATAGGTTGGTGGGGGAATACGGACATTAAAGAAACATAGGTTTGATGAAAGTTACTGGAGGGAAAACAGGGTACAATGAGAGCACAGTATAGGGAGGATTTGCAGGGTCATCTTTCCATCTTTAGGACCTCCCTTAATGTGAACAACATACAGAGCAACAAAGATTTTTCCCATAAGGGATCTTTCTTATATATATATATTTTATTTTATTTTATTTTTATTTATTTTTTTTAAAGATTTTATTTATTAATTTGACAGAGAGAAATCACAAGTAGACGGAGAGGCAGCCAGAGAGAGAGGGAAGCAGGCTCTCCGCTGAGCAGAGAGCCCGATGCGGGACTCGATCCCAGGACCCTGAGATCATGACCTGAGCCGAAGGCAGCGGCTCAACCCACTGAGCCACCCAGGCGCCCTATATATATATTTTAAAAAAAGATTTTATTTATTTATTTGACAGAAATATGGCAAGAGAGGGAATACAAGCAGGGTCAGAGGGAGAGGGAGAAGCAGGCTTCCTGCTGAGCAAGGATTCCAATGCAGGGCTCCATCCCAGGACCCTGGGATCATGACCTGAGCCGAAGGCAGTGGCTCAACCGACTAAGCCACCCAGGCACCCCTCCAATATATTTTTAAATATATATTTTAGGAAAAAGAAACAAGCCAAGAACAAGACTCTTAATTATAGAGAGAACAATGGGATGGTTACTAGAGGGGATGAGGGTCAGGAGTGGGAGAAACAGGTAATGGGGTCAAGAAGTCCATGTGTGATAAGCACTGTGTGTTTGTTGTATGGAATTGTTGACTCGCTGTATTTTATATCCCAAACTAATAGAGCACTGTATGGTAACTACACTGGAATTAAAATTAAATAAAAAGATACATTTTATAGAAGTATATGACTGAACATTTGGGAAATAGAGAATAAAGCTACCCATGGTCTGGTGCTCTAACCATACCCTACAAAATCCCTCTGGAGTTTTTATTGTGTAATCTGTAATTGCTATACTAGGTGCAATGCACTGTGCTAAGCATCTTCTATATGTATCTTACTTAATCTTCAGAAGAATCCTATAATACAGCTATTATTCTTGATTTCAAAGACGGAAACTGGAGTTGAGAGGTCACACAGCTAGTAATAACTGGATGCAGGCGAGTCTTTATGACTGTTAATTTTAAATTTAGGTACTTGCAATCATAATGCTCAGTAAGTTTGATAAACTGTTTCCCCTGAATATTACATCACTTTAGAAGATACTCTAGGGGTGCCTGGGTGGCTCAGTGGGTTAAAGCCTCTGCCTTCAGCTCAGGTCATGATCCCAGGGTTCGGGATCGAGCCCTGCATCCGGCTCTGTGTGCATCAGGGAGCCTGCTTCCTCCTCTCTCTCTGCCTGCCTCTCTGCCTACTTGTGATCTCTGTCTGTCAAATAAATAAATAAAATCTTTTAAAAAAATTCTATAGCATCGTTGTGTTGTTTCCATCACATTTTGGATCCTATGCTCATATGTCTTGATGTAGTGAAGGGTGAATAAGACTCCTGATGTATATTCATAAAATTGGTCTCTGAATGGGTTGTAGCGTTTTGAAATGTGGACAATTTACGTCTTAAATTATGGACAGTTTCAACACTTTTGCAGCATTTAGAATAGTAATAAAGCCTGTATGAGGCAAGAAAGTACCCCAAATTTGACGTGAATTTCTTTGAAATTTCTCCTTTAACTTATAAGCTCTACTTCTCAACTAGAATGCTTGAAATTACCTTTCCCATGACAATTTTGAGTTTGAAGAGGCCTCAGAAACAATCCAGTTGAATTCCCTTTTTCCAGATTGGGGAAACCGGTCCAAGACAAGTAAGTGAAAGGCTATGGGCAACTCTCACCATCGTAGGGCATTTTATTTAATTATTTTCTTTTTAATTATTTTAATTTTTTCTTCTCACTGGATTCAACCTGGAGTCCAAACCGGTTTTGAGGAACAACAGTAACACATTACAATCCAGGCAGACCTATCTCTGCAGCATTCAAAGTCTTCTGACACGCATTTTGTCACAAAATCCTAAAAGGGAGAGCGGGGTATTTTTTATTAAGTAGACCCAGGTGACGCGGGTGGGGGGGGGGGGGGGGGGGTGGAGCAAGGCCTGAGGTATTTTTTTTACCGGGTATATGAACAAGGGGAAAGAAACGCCCAGCTCCAATCGAAGCCCTCTTTCGAAAAAGGGGAGAAAGACTTTCTTAAAAGGACAGCTGCGGGGCACATGGCTGGCATCCAGCGGGGGCCAGGAGGACAGGGCCAGCCCACTTTGTGGCGGGCGCGGGCAGCACAGGGCAATGCGCAGGCGTGCACCTGTACTGGCGCCGGGGCCGCGTGCCCGCGCCTGCCCGCCGCCGCGCGCGGCTCCGCTCCCACCTCCCTCAGCTCTCCACCCTGCAGGCCCCGCCTCGCCGGTTCTACGCGCCGGGGCTTCTCCTGCAGTCGCCCTGTGGTTCCGCGGCGGGCAAACTGCGTGTTGCTGCGTCATCGCCAGTGGCCGGTTTGAATGAGACTCTCGTCGCACCCGTGCTGCCGCCACTACCGCGCCTCTGCCTTGGCCGCCGCTACAGCTACATCGCGTTCCTCTCCCTTCGTTGCCCTTGCCAGGCCCAGCCTTCCTGCACCGCCGCCGCCTCTTCCGCCGCCATGCCGCTTTATTCCGGTGAGCTCCTTCCTCGCCCTGCACTTCCGTCCTGCGCTAGGCCTCTGAGTAGGCCGGGCCTGCGGGGCCAGCACCCGGCTGAGCATGGGGCTGGGGAGGGGACGGTCAGGCATTGGCTGGGGCTACTGCGGCGGGCGACGACCGTGGCCCCTTCCTCTCCATCTGCTGTTGCCGAGCTCTGCAACCTGAGGGATCGCTGTCCCCTCCGGCCCGAGTGGGTGGGAGTGGGGATGGGGAGCGCGAGTCAGCTTCTGGGAGTGGTGACTCTGCAGAATAGTTTTTCTGTCATGTCCTAGGGAGCCAGGAGAGGGGAGGGTGTGTCCCGAGGCCCCCGGGACCAGGCTAGAGGTGTAGTGGGATTTGCTTGGACTCGTCAGTGGTAGCTGCGGAAGGAGAGGGTCGGGAGGGGGAAGCCTGGGGAAAGGGACTTCGGATGGACGGTTAGCTTTCAGGGTGCTTCGGGTTTCCCTTAACAGCTTCCGATAGCTTCCCCTTTGCTGCTTTTGGCTCAAACACCCCTTTTGTACCAATTTCAGTTTTATCCCGAGGTAGATTGTGAACTTACTGTTTTCATCAAACGTTCTATTGGGTTTCTACGTCTGAAGAATGATGTTAAGCTTTGAGACTTAGATGAACACAAATACCCGCAGGCGTCATTTCCTTTTAAGTGGCATTTGGCTTTTTTTTTTTTTTTTTAAATTTTGCTTGAGGCAGGCCAAGGTATTAGCCAGGGATCACATTTTCAGTTAGTTAATGGACCTTGCTGTTCTTAGTCTTTTTCAAAATGGCACCTAAAACGTATGTGGTGACTTCGGTTCGCAGTCAATGTGTAATTCATTGGCCATTCCTAACTCCATCATAATTTCTTTATTGAAGATTCAGCATTTCCAAAGAATGATATGAATCAAAGGAACAATGTTTAATTTCGATGTGGATTCTTGGTGTTCTAGAATCTTAAACCCAGCGCTTTAATGATTGCTCAACCTCTTTCTAAAGCCAAGATTAACAGCAGAATGGTACTTGAAATATTCTATTTATGCAATGTAGAATTGAGGGGTTATTAATTAAGTGATGGCGATAAATACCAGTGTATGCTAATACTTAAACACACTGGTAGACTCATACAACACCAGCAGCCTCTCTTTGTTCCCCTCAAGAAATACTTGTATTCACCAAACCCTGTATCTTAACATTAAGTTCTGTCTTAATACATTTTAACCATATCCTTCCCTTATTTCCAAAATGAGAGAATTGAAGTAGGTTTCTAAGGTTTCTTCTTTGACCTCTCCATATTGAGAATTTATATTTTTCAGGTTCTGCCAAAAAAACCTTATATTAAAATAAGAATATTTTAAGTACTATTTCATAAGTGTTAGTAGAAAATTAAATAGATTCATATATGGTTAAGGATAAGTACTGTTAAAATTAATGGACACCTGTATACCTGGCACAAAGCTAGTACTTTTATACATGTTGCTTTGTTTTAACCTTCAGCATAACCTGTGACACCAGTATAATTCTCTTTGATGGATAAACAAAAAGTTTAAGTAACTTGCTCATGGTGACACAGCTAAATTAATTTCAGATAGGTTCCTCCTCATTATTTCTAATACTGTTTTAGTTTAATCTTTTGCTTGTACATTGTTCTCTGTTCCTAGTTTATTTCAAAATTACAGTTGTGTCCTCTTCAAACCCATTTTTGCCAGCTGCTGCTAGAACATTCTGATGTTCAAACCAGACTAAAGTGGCGTTTATGAAAACCTTTCACAGATACTGCATTTCTCTAACATAAAACCCAAAGCCTGTATGTTTTAGCATGACATGTTATCTTTTGTGACTTTCTCCTTGGTCAGCTTCCAGTTTCAGTTTCCTCCCCCCTCTCTCAGGGAATTACTTAAATCTCAGAGCACAAAATGCAGTTTTATGCTTTTGATGTTTTTCTTATCTTTTCCAGGAATGCTTATCTTTAGGCTAACACTTAATTTTTTCTTTGAGACTCAACTCAGAGAGAAGTTACAACTTCCTCCAGGCAGTCTTTCACTCATGAAGCATTCCTTTGTGATCCTCTAACATTTATAATATTTATATTTATATTTATATTATATTATTAATTATTTTTACCTTTTCTCCCCCTTTTCTCTCTTTTATTAGATTCTAAGTTCATAAAATCTTCCTAGAGCTTGTTCTGGGGCTTATTGAATGAATGTTAAACACATTAATTGAACTAGTGAAGGAGTTGGGATTTGGAGTAAGGATTAGTTTTTCATATTTTGGTTTTATTGGAAAAACAGACAACTCTTGTGAGATTCTTATTTGAGTAGGTATGAAGTTTTCAGTGGCAAGCTATGTATATTGTGTTTACTTACTTTTATGTTATTTCAAAAGTTAGGTATTTCATGAGGCCAATAGACTTTTTTTATTATATGGTAAAATATATGTAACCAAAAATGTACTGCTTAAACCATTTTTAAGTGTACATTTTTGGCATTAAGTACATTCATATTGTTGTGTAACTGTCCTCACCATCCACCTTCAGAGCTTTTTCATGTACCTACACTGAAATTCTGTACCCATTGAACAATAACTCTCCATTTCCTCTTCCTTCCAGCCTCCTGGCAACCACTATCCTACTTTCTGTCTATGAATTTGACCACTATAGGTACCTCACATAAGGGAAATCATAATGTTTGACTTTTGGCATCTGGCTTACTTTGTTTAGCATAATGTCTCCAAGGTTCATCCATGTGATGTATAGTATGTATAAGAATTTCATTACTTTTTAAGGCTGAATAATATCCATTGTAGGTCTGTACCACATTTTGTTCATCTGTTTATCTGTTAATGAACACTTGGTTCACTCACATCTTTGAGTCTTTTGGGAATAATGCACTATGAACAGGGGTATACAGATAGCAGTTTGAGTCCCTGCTTCCTACTTTTGAGTATATACTTAGAAATGGAATTCCTGGATCATATGGTAAGTTTAATTTTTTGAGGAACGACCATACTTTTTTCTGCAGTGGCTGTACTGTTTTATATTCCCATCAGGAATGTTCAAGGGTTCTAGTTTTTCTACATTGTCACCAGCACATGATGTTTTCTTCTTTGTTGGCTTCTTTTTTTTAATAGCCATCTAAATGACTGAAGAAAGATTTCTGTATTTTTTTAATTTTGAAATTTCTGCATCTTTTGATTTTTGGATTTTTTTTTTTTAAAGATTTTATTTATTTATTTGACAGACAGAGATCTCAAGTAGGTGGAGAGGCAGGCAGAGAGAGAGAGGAGGAAGCAGGCTCCCCACTGAGCAGAGAGCCCGATGTGGGGCTCCATCCCAGGACCCTGGGATCATGACCTGAGCCGAAGGCAGAGGCTTTAACCCACTGAGCCACCCAGGTGCCCCTAATATTTGACCACCTCTTGCATAGGAACCACACCTTTCAATTCTCCTATGGAACCTTTCTTCTTTAAATTCAGAGTCTGCATTCCTACACCTGTTTTAAATATGCTTTATTTTATTTTATTTTTTAAAATATGCCTTATTTTTATAAATGAAAAAAATAAATTATGGTTTTGTTTGCAGTTACTGTGAAATGGGGAAAGGAGAAATTTGAAGGTGTAGAATTGAACACTGATGAACCTCCAATGGTGTTCAAGGCTCAGCTTTTTGCACTCACTGGTGTCCAGCCGGCCAGACAGAAAGTTATGGTGAAAGGAGGAACATTGAAGGTAAAATTTAGTCCAAATTTTCATTATATACAATATATAATTAGTGGAAACAAATACCAGAAAATGTAGCATTTGAGGTATATATATTTTTTAATTTGTTGAGAGTGTATAGTCTGTGAATTTAAAACTTTCTTATTCATGTTTGTGTAGAAAGGAACACTGTAGCCATTTCAAAGAACTATATTATAGAAGCATCATTAAAGTTTTTATTTTAAAATGCATTGTATCACTGAATACTCATAGGAGTCAGGGGAGTTGGGAATTTCCATTTATCTCTGTTGTTTGGATTTTTTTCCTGGTGAGGGTGTGTTAAAAATATTTTATTTTGTTTAGATTAATATAAAAATGTATACACCTTTAGTAGTTTTCTGTTATGGGGTGGAGAAAATTTTATCTCTTAAAAATATGGGACAATATGGTAGATTAAAAAAAAAAAAGACTACAGAAGGTATTTTTGTACATGCATTCAAATGTTGAAATTCAGAATAGTTCAACATCTTTACCAAAGCCTCGTTTCTGGAATAATGTAAAACTGTTAATTTTTTTGGCCTGTTTCATATTCTACTCATTGAAAAAGGGCTCTTATCACTTAGGGAGTAATTGCTATGTAAAACCTGTTTGGAGGTAGGAGAAAATATTTCTGTTAAAAGAGAGAGCAAACATAATTTTTCCTTTAGTTTCCTTGGGATGGTCATATTGACTACAGTTAGGAGTCTAAGCTTCCTGGTGTCATTGGTGATGGGCCACAAAAACATGCAAGTATTACTATTTGTAAAACTATGGAAGTATAGTTTTAAAAAGACAATACCCTCAAGAGTTAGGTGTGAAATGCCAAGAGCTATAGTTAACTTTAGAGATGTGGCTTGATTGCCCCTGTCAGGTGGGCAGTGAAATTGATGTTGGTGAAGAAAACATTGTTTCCCCTCCAAGTTGCATTATGAGCTTTTTAGTCATTAGTGGCTCCATAACTGAATTTGTGATGAGCTGTATACTGGTGGTGTGCTATGGAGAATTACAGAGAAATAGTAATTAAATGAAATTGACTACTAATAGTAATCACTTACAGAATAATTATTTTGTGCCAGGCTTTTATTTTCTTTAATTCTCAACTCTGTATATTGGAAAAATGAGAATAAATGTATTTTATAATTTAATAAATGAGAAAACTTAGCATCAGACAGATTTAAGTAACGTATAGCAGGTTACCAGAAGAGCATGTGATTTACAAGCCAAGCAAATATCGGTTCATTTTTTCAGCTTTGTGTGACCTCAGATAAGGGAACTGAGGGAGCATGTATATAGTTATCATTCCTTTTGATTAATAGAAATGGACCTTAAACTGAGAAGGATATTTAGGAAGTTACTGTTGCACTTTGAAGCATGAAAGAAAAAATTGGCACTACCAAAGGGAAGTATATTGGGTGCCTGGCATTTTGTCTGAAAAAGAAGTTATGTGGAAATGACGTTATTCTGTGAAGGTAAAGAGTTTAGCCGCAGTATGCGGTAGGCCAAGATGTCTGGGGGCAAATCATGGCATTAAAAAAATTGTTTTAATTGAGTATATTGAAGTGAAAATATTTAATTACTTCATAGATGTGAAATTTGGGACTTGAAAAAAACATTTGTGGACACAGCAGATGTCATGAAGGGTAGTTTGCTTCTGGTATTCCTGGTATAATTTTTAATACCACTTTAATTCTTAAGAATCTGCTTTGAAAAAAAAAAGAAAAAAAAAGAATCTCCTGCTTTAGACAGTAAATTATATAATCATTGTAATTATATTTAGACCTTATTTCATAAGTTACTCTTAATTCCTGTCACATAAGCTAATTACTAGTTTTGCTGGGTGCATACATATAACAAACATGGAGAAAAATTAGTATCTATCATCAAGGTTTAGTATAGTCAGGTTTATTGTTTAGATTGTGTCTTTGGTAGTTTAAGCAATTGTTTTTTTGAAATTATTAACAGATAATGTATTATTTGTTTCAGGGGTACAGGTCTGTGAATCTTCAGTCTTAACACAATTCACAGCACTCACCATAGCATATACCCTCCCCAGTGTCCATAACCGAGCCACCCTATCTTCCCCACTTTGCCACCCCCCAGCAACCCTCAGTTTGTTTCCTGAGATTGAGTCTCCTAAGGTTTGTCTCCCTCTTGGTCCCCTTTTATTTTCATTTTTTCTCCCCCCCCCCCACAAGCCCCCAGTGTAGTTAAAGCAATTATAAGACTTACTGACTGTAACACTGCATTTAAAACAAAATACTTTTGATTATAGTAATTTTAAGTAAAAATTACTTTTTTTAATAAGTAATTTTTTAAATAAAATTATTTTTTAAATAAGTAAAAATCTGCAAAAACATTCTATTTTGGAGTAGCTTAAAATTCATTGATTATTAGAATATGTTTAGATTATACAGGGGTGGTTAAATGTTTTTCATTTGTTTTTAAAACAGGATGATGATTGGGGAAACCTCAAAATAAAAAATGTAAGTATTATCCTAAGAGCATTTACTATAATTCAGTTTCTTAATTATTATATACAGATGTGTTGCAGATGCTTTTTTTCCATAGATGTATCCAGTGGAACACCAGCACTATTTATTGAAAATACTTTTTCCGATTGACTTGTCTTGGGAGAATCCATGGCAGATTTACTTTTGGATTCCTCTTTCATTGATATATTTCATTTATATTGATATATCCTCTTTCATGCTAGTACACATATGTCTTAGTGATTAAAGCTTTTAATAAGTCTTGAAATGAGATAGCATAAGTTCTCCAACTTCTGCAAGAATATTTTAGCTTTGCATTTCCTTTTGATTTTAGAATAAGTGTCAGTTTTTACAAATGGACTCTTGGAATTTTAAGATCGTATTGGTTCTTTGTTCAGTTTGGGGAAAATGGCCATCTTAACAGTATTTAGTATAGAATCCTTAAAATGATGTACTCTGTTTAGGTCTTTATATTCTCCTAAACTGAGTTTGTAGCTTCTTAGTGTAGGATCTTCATGGTTTTTGTTAGATTCTTTGGACTTAAGGTTTCGTGGCTGTTAAATGATATTTAAAAAAAATTTTGTTTTCCAGTGTTCATGGGTAGGTTATAAAAATGTAGTTTATTTTCATCCTGTGACCTTGCTAAATTCACTTAATAGTTTCATTAGTTATTTTCTGGATTCCACTGGGTTTTTTTTTTATGTACAGGAGCATGTTATCTGCAGATAGAGGTATTTTTACTTCTTCCTTTCCAATCTTTATGACTTTCATTTCTTATTATTGCCTTATTTCCTAGGCTAGGACTTCTTATAATACAATGTTGAATAGAAAGTGGTGAGAATGGTCATCTTTGTCTTATCCTAACTTGTTCACTAGGACTTTTAAAATTACGAATGGCTGTCGAATTTTGTTAAGTTTTAAAAAAGATCATACGATTTTCCTACTTTATTCTGATAGTCTGGTTAATCTCATTGATTTTTTATTCTTTTTTTTTCTTTTTTAAAGATTGTAGTTATTTATTTAACAGGCAGAGAGGCAGGCAGAGAGAGGGGAAGGGAAACAGGCTCTCTGCTGAGCAGAGAGCCGGATGCGGGGCTCCATCCCAGGACTCTGGGATCATGACCTCAGCCGAAGGCAGAGACTTTAACCCACTGAGCCACTTGGGTACCCCCATTTTTAATTTTTTTAAGTTTGTTTATTTATTTATGTATTTGAGAGACAGCGAGAGAGTGCATGAACGAGAGGGAGAAGCAGACTCCCTACCTAGCGGGGAGCCAGATGTAGGGCTCTATCCCAGGACCTGAGATCATGGCCTGAGCGGAAGGCAGACGCTTAACTGACTGAGCTACTCAGGCACCCCTCATTGATTTTTAATTGTTAAATATTGCATTCCTGGGATGTGCAACCCTCAAATTTTTTTTTTGCAGCCCTAATTGTCCTCTTAAAAATTATTATTTTTAAACCCCAAAGAGTTTCATATATATTAGTTTATATCTATTGGCATTTATCATATTAGAAATTAAAAACAAATTTTAAAAGTTTATTTAAACAACTTTCTAAAAAAATTTATTTATTTATTTATTTGACAGAGAGAGAGATCACAAGTAGGCAGAGAGGCAGTCAGAGAGAGAGAGAGAGGAGGAAGCAGGCTCCCTGCTGAGCAGAGAGCCCGATGTGGGACTCGATCCCAGGACCCTGAGATCATGAACGGAGCCGAAGGCAGTGGCTTAACCCACTGAGCCACCCAGGCGCCCTAAAAAGTTTATTACAAACCCATTATATGTTAATTTTGTATTTTAAAATGTTTCCCTAGAAATATTGGGAAAGGACTGGCAGTGCTCTATATTTTCGCAAATCTCTTGAAAATCTGTCTTAATAGAAGATAATCGAATTCTCATAGTTGCTTTTACATTCAGTCTGCTGAGATAAGTTGTTTTAGTTGAGGTATGTGTAATAAATCTGGCCTCACATAGTTTCAAAAAGGAGGTATCTTTTCTGATAAAATAGTGAACATTCATCTTTCATAGTATACCCAGACTCAACATGTAATAGCTAATTATTGGTTAGTTTGTGGTAGAAACCACATCAGTGACTTTTTGTGCATAGAAATCTACTTGGCTATAATTCAAAAGGTGCCAAGTATATAGTGATATAAAATTCAAATTTTCACTCGAAAGCTCTGATTTTGTCATTGGCAACTTTATGTAGTCATTTATTTTTCCTAAAGCAGCAAGCTCACTTCATTTATTTGAGAAATATTGGCTAAATACTTGAGTATAAAAACCCATAATTTGTAGTTTTAAGTAAAATGATACTGAAAAAGTAACAAGTCTATTTGCAACTCATACATTTAACATAAGCTATCCTGAAGAAAATGATCATGTTTTTGATATCAGATGTCTTATTTCTATTGATTATTTTCATATGTGTGTATGTATGTAATTTATTTAGAGAAGGAGTGGGTAGGGGCCGAAAAAGAGAAAGAGAATCTTAAGCAGGCTCTATGCCTAGCAAGAGCCTGACAGGTCTCCATCTCACAACTTTGACATTGTGACCTTAGCCAAAATTGAGTTGGACATCAAGCATTGGATGCTTAACCAACAGAGCTACCCAGGTGCCCCATATATCTTTTATTTTTAAGATTTTATTTATTTGACAGAGAGAGCATAAGTAGGCAGAGCAGCAGGCAGAGGCAGAGGGAGAGGGAGAAGCAGGTTTCTGTGACTGAGCAGGGAGCCTAATGCGGGGCTCAATCCCAGGACCCTGGGATCATGACCTGAGCAGAAGACAGATGCTTAACCAACTAAGCCACCCAGGTGCCCCTCCTCTGATATATTTTTAATAGATTTATTTTGCAGAACAGTTTTAGGTTCACAGCAAAGACTGAGTGGAAGAAACAGAGCTTTCCCATATATCCTCTTCCCCACACAGGCAGAAGCCTCCTCCATTACCAACATCTCCTATCAGGATGGCGCATTTGTTATAATTTTTTTTTTTTTTTTTTAAGATTTTATTTGTCAGAGAGAGAGAGAGTGCAGGCACGTGTGTGAGCACACAAGCAGGGGGCACAGCAGGCAGAGGGAGAAGCAGGCTCCCTGCTGAGCAAGGAGCCCCATGTGGGACTTGATCCTGGGTTCCTGCTTCATGACCTGACCTAAAGGCAACTTAACCAACTGAGCCCCCCCAGGCATCCCACATTTGTTACAATTGATGAACTTATATTGACACCTCATTGTTGCCCAAAGTCCAGGCTTTACGTGAGGATTTACTGTTGGTGTTATACATTCTGTGAGTTTGGACAAATGTATAATGACATGTATTCACCATTATAGTGTCATACAGAGTAGTTTTATTGTCCCCCAAATTCTGTGTGCTCTGCCTTTTCATCCCTTCAACCCCCTGACAACGATTGATATTTTTACTGTCTCCATTGTTTTGCCTTTTTCCAGAGTGTCATGTATTGGGAATCCTACAAGATGTGACCTTTCTTTCACTTAGTAATATGTATTTAAATTTCCTCCATGTCTCTTCATGGCTTATATAGTATAGTTCTTTTTAGTGCTGAATATAGTCCATTTTATGGATGTACCAGAGTTTTATTCACCTGCTGAAGGAGATCTTGGTTGCCAGGAAAATAAGTCTTTTTTGAATGGGAAATTCCCATTTCATAACACAGAATATCACAAAGAAATGTATTCAAAGGTCAAGATTTAATAAAATCAATAATCATTTTTACCAATTTATTTTATATCATTACTTTGATATGTGCTAAACTGTTAAAAATTTTTAGCCTCAAGTGATTTACCACCAGTAGTGCAGATGTCAGCACTGAAAAAGGGACAGTAACGTTGTAGTATTATGAAAATAGTTTTGACCTTGCTGGCTCTGTAAAAGAATCTCAGAGACCAGTAGGGGTTCACAAACACTTTGAGAACTGGGACAAACCCACTGAGTCATGATTTATTTATCTCCTTTATACATTGCTGGATTTAATTTTCTCATTTAAAAAATAAAGATATTTGTATATATGTTCATGAGAGGTATTAATATTTTTATTTGGGAATGTATTGCCCTTTCTTTTCTAAATGAGTTTGTGTAAGATTGGCATTTCTGTAAATACTTGAAATAATTTACTAGTGAATTTTATCTGGACCTGGATTTTCTTTAAGAATTTGATTGATATTTAACTTCTTTAATAGATAAAGGGTATTTAGATTTTCTGTTTTTTATGCCAGTTTTGGTGAATTTTCTCTTTGAGAAAATTTGTTTAAATATATTGAATTTATTGGCATGAAGTTGTTCATAATATCCAGACTGTTCATTAATTATTCTTTTATATCTGTTATCTTTATTTCCCATACCTTCCCATACCTGATAAGTCTTTGGTGTTTTGTTTTTGGTCAGTGTTGCTAAGGATTTATCAATTACTCTTTTCAGTTGTTTACTTTGTTTACTTCATATATTATCCATTTTCCACTTTATTGATATTTACTCTACGTTATTTTCTTTTCTACATTTGGTTTAAATTGCTTCATTTTCTTTTTAAAGTGTGTGCTTAAATCATTGATTTTTTTTTTAATACCTTCTTTCCTTATGTAGACACTTAAAATTATTATTTTCTGTTTAATCACTTGTAGTTGTAGCCACAACTTTTGATGTGCTCTGTTTTTATTATGCAGTTAAATATTTTCTTATGTTGTGGGTGTTTTTTTGATTTAGTTTTTTGCTCTTTTACCTATACATTATTTAGAATTATGTTGTTTCATCTCCAATTATTTGGGCCTTTTTCTAATACATTTCTGTTACATATTTCTCATTTGGTTCTGTGTAGTCCCAGAACATACCAATGTTATTTTGGTCATCTGAGTTTATTGCTCATTTTTAATGGACTGTATATAGCCCAGAAAGCCTAAAATGTTTATTATGTGGTCCTTAATAGGAAAAGTTTGCTGACTCTTGGTATAAGGGTACTAAGATGATGACTTTGAGCCACTCCTCTAGGATTTATATTACATATCTTTAATCATCCTCTGCCTTAAATAACAAATGACTTCAGGTATAGTATAAGATTCTTAAAATAGTATGCTTCCATTTCCCTGGTCCTTGGTGCTATTGTTGTCATACAGTTTACTTCCACATGTTAGAAATCTTATACTTCATTCCTATTTTTGCCTTAAATAGTCATTTATTATTTAAAGAGAGTAAAAATGTTTAAAACTCATTTACCATTTTTGGCATTCTTCCTTTGGATCCAAATATAGATTTCCATCAGATACCATTTTCTTCTGCTTCAAGAACTTACACGTTTCTTACAGAGCATGTCTATGAATTTTCTCTACTTTTGTTTTTCTGAAAAGCTCTTTATTTCACCTTTATTTTTGAAAGACCTATTTGATAGGTATAGATTTCAAGATTAACACTTTTTCTTTGAATACATGAAAAATGTCTTCTGATCTGCATAGTTTTCATTCTTAATTCCTTTACATATAGTATGTCTTGTTCCTCCTGATGCTTTTTAGATTGCTTTTTAACAATTTAATTACATGTCTTGGAGAGGTTTGCTTATATTTATTCTGTTTGAGTTTCTTGGATTTGTGAGTTTATAGTTTTTATTAAATTTGGAAAATTTTATCTATTTAAGGTTGTTTTCTGTGTGCCCTTCTCTCTCCTCTTTTTTGAGACTACAATTCCATATATTGGGTAGTTTTGTCATTGTAAAATTTTGGTCCCTTTTATGTGTGTGTGTGTGCACGCATGTTCATCTGTTTTTTTTTTTTTTTTTTTTTAAATATATATATATATTTTTAAAGATTTTATTTATTTATTTGACAGAGAGAGATCACAAGTAGGCAGAGAGGCAGGCAGAGAGAGAGAGGAGGAAGCAGGCTCCCTGCTGAGCAGAGAGCCCGATGCGGGACTCGATCCCAGGACCCTGAGATCATGACCTGAGCCGAAGGCAGCGGCTTAACCCACTGAGCCACCCAGGCGCCCCGCATGTTCATCTGTTAATGGATATTTTTGTTTCTACTTTTTGACTGTTATGAACAGAACTGCTGGGAACCTTCATTTTTGTAGATGCACATTTTCCTTTTCCTTGAATAAATAACCTGTGAGTGAAATTGCTGTGTCTTATGGTTAAGAATGTGTTTAACTTTGTAAGAAACTGCCAAATACTTTCTAAAGTGATGGTTATACCATTCTACATTCTTATGAATGGTATTTGATAGATCCAGTTGTTCTGCCATCACAGCATTTGACTGTTGTCAGTCATTTTTGTTTTAGTCATTCTGGTGGGTGTGTAGTGATACTTCCTTATGGTTTTAGTTTACATTTATATGATGACTGATGGTATTGAATGCTTTAACCTTATTGGCACCTTTTATATCTTTTTGTGAAACGTCTGTTCAGATCTTTATGTATTTTTAAATGGGTTATTTTCTTACTTGCATATAAAGAATACCTACTGGGATCAAGTCTTTTGTGAGATATATCTGCTGTGATACTTTCTTTCAGTTTTTGATTTTTTTGTCTTTTTAAAAATGTTTTTTTGAGTAGAAATTTTAAATTTTGTTCAAGTATCACTTATCAGGTTTCTTTCTTTTATGGTTTTGACTGTTTGTATCCCATCTAAGAAATCTTTGCCTGTGTCAAGGTCACAAGAGACTTCGGTTTTCTGAAACTTTTACAAGTTTTATCTTTTATACTTAGGTATATCATCTGTTTTGAGCAGACTCTTGTGTTTGTTGTTAAGCAGTGGTTAAGGTTTATTGTTTTCATATGAGTGTTCAGTTGTATGAGCACATCTAAGTCTGTTTCTGGATTTTGTTCTGTTGATTTGTATATGTACCTTTACACCAGTACCCACTCCCCACCGTCTTGATTATTCAAGACTTGAAATCAAGCAGTAGAAGTCCAGATTGTTGTTCTTTTCCAACACTTACTGGCTATTCTAAAGTCTTTGCATGTCCTTTGGACATTTGAGATTCAGTTCATTTTCTACAAGAGTCTTCTGGGATTTTGATTGGAATTACATTGATACTATATATCAAACTGGGATGTCTTTAAAAAAAATTTTTTTTTTAATTTATTTATTTGACAGAGATCACAGGTAGGCACAGAGGCAGGCAGAGAGAGAGAGGAAGGGAAGCAGGCTCCCCGCTGAGCAGAGAGCCCAATATGGGGCTCGATCCCAGGACCCTGGGATCATGACCTGAGCCAAAGGCAGAGGCTTTAACCCACTGAGCCACCAAGGTGCCCCTTTAAAAAAATTTTTTTAAACATTTTTCTATTTTGAGAGAGAACTTGTATGCATGAGTGGCGGGGGAGGAGCAGTGGCATTGGGAGAGGGGAAGAGAATCTTAAGCAGGCTTCATGCCCAGCATGGAGCCCCATGTCGGGCTTGATCTCACAACCCTGAGATAGTGACCTGAGCCCAAATCAAGAGTCGGATGCTTAACTGACAGAGAGCCAGCTAGGGACCCCCAAATTAGGACATCTTGAATCTCCTGAAAAAAATTTCCCACAACAATGTTTTATATATATTTTTTCTTTTGTTTTAAAGATTTTATGTATTGAGAACAGAAGTATGTGCTTGAGTGGGGGGCAGAGGAGAGAGAAGCAGACTCCCTGCCAAGCAGACTCCCTGCCCGATGCAGGGCTTGATCCCAGGACCCTGGGATCATGACCTGAGCCAAAGGCAGACATTTCACGTACTGAACCACCCAGGGGCCCTATTTTTTTTTTTCTTTTCTTTTTTTAAAGATCTTTTTATTTGAGAGAGAGAGTATGTATACACATGCATGTGCATCAGGGGAGGGGCAAAGGGAGAAAATCTTCAAGCAGACTCCTTGCTGAGCATGGAGCCCAACAAGGGGCTTGATCTCACAACCCGTGAGCTAATGACCTGAGCTGAAACTAAGAATTGGATGCTTAATTAGCCGAGCCACTCAGGCACCATTTTATTTTCAGTACAGGATCGTACTTTTTTTAAATGTCCTAAAGTATTTCATGGTATTTGATGCTATCATAAATGGCATTTTTCAAATCTCATTTTCCAGTTATTTATTGCTAACATATACAAATAGAATTAATTATTGTATATTGATCTTGTATCCTGTGATTTTGTTGATTTTTACATATTAGTGTTTAGGATTATGTAGGTAGGATACAATCATCTTGAAATAAGAATGGTTTTATTTTTTCCTTTTTAATCTGCATGCCTTTTATTTCTTTTTTTTTCCCCTTGCTTTACACCGGTTAGGATGTTCAGCACAATGTTGAGTAGAAGTGGTTGACATTGTACACATCATTGTTTTTTTTCCTGATCCTGGGAGAAAAATCTCCAGTTTTTGTTGGAGTTGTTTTATAGATGTTCATCATTAGTTTGAGGAAGTTCTCTATTTGTAATTCGCTGAGAATTTTTGTTCATGAATGGGAGTTGAATTTTTCAAATACTTTTTCCATATCTATTGCAAGTATCATTTTTTTTTCCTTTAATCTGTTAATGTGGTGAAATAAATACATCGACTCTTAAATAGTAAACCAACCTTTCATTCTTGGGCTAAACCCCACTTAGTCATTATGTATTTTCCTTTTTATATATTGCTGGATTCTATTTGGTAGTATTTTGTAAAGGATTTTTGTGTTTCTAGTTGTGAGAATTACTGGTTTATAGTTTTCTTGATTTGTCTTTGTCTGCTTTTGCTGTCAGTGTAATCCTGGCCATATAAAATGGGTTAGGAGGCATCCCCACCTCTTCTGTTTTCTGAAAGAGATTTTCTTTAAATGGTTCATAGAATTTTCCATTGAAGCTTAGAGCTTTCTTTGTGGGAAGACTTTCAGTTAGGAATCTAATGTATTTAATAAATGTAGGACTCTGATGTTATGTTTTCTTTGACATCTGTTATAATAATAGTTAACATCTTTTAAGGAATTGGCCCATTTAATTTACAGCTTAAATTGTCATTCTAGAGTCTCTAGTGATGTTTTCTCTCTCTCTTTTTTTTCCTGGTATTGGCAAATTGTGGTTTCTCTTTAACTTTCTTCATTATCTACCCAGAGATTTGTCAATTTCATGGATTTACCACCCCCCCAAGAGAATCAACTTTTGTTTATTTATTATTTTATTGATTTCACCTCTTTGCTTTATTTCCTTCTTATACTTTGTATACTTTTTCTAGCTTCTTACAGTAGAAGCTTAATTTGTTTTAAGCCCTTTTGTTTACTGTTTATATCTTTTGTCCAGTTTTCTGTTGTTTGCTTTACTGTTTTTTTTTTTTTTTTTTTAATGTGCTTCTATATAGTGTAACCTTTTTACCCTTTTTCCTTTTAAATTTTGACTGGTAATGTTTTATAGAAGTTTTCAAGAGCTATGTAGTAACATTAGTCCTTTCATCTTTTATGTCACTTTTAGAAAATATTCCAGCAAAGCAAGGTTTTTTAAATCCACTTACATGTTTTCGTAATTATTTGTTTTATTTATTTATTTATTTTAAAAGATTTATGCATTTTAAAGAGAAAGAGCGTGAGCGTGTGCGTGCAGGTTGGGGGAAGGGCTGAGGGAGGGAATCTTCAAGCAGACTCCTGGCTGAGTGTGGAGCCCATCGTTGGCGGGGCTTAATACTCTCTACCCATGAGATCATGACCTGAGCTGAAACCAAGTGTCGGACGCTTAACCCACTGACCCACCCAGGCACCCTTTGTTTTATTTCTTAAGTCTTTTAATTCATTTTGGGTATGGCATACCGTGAGGTGGAGAACTGATGATATTTTTTTCTAAATTATCCAGTTTTCCTCAACATTCTTCATTTTGTAATCTATTTTCTTCTTAAATGGCATTGTTTTAATCTTTATGGTTTAAAAATTTCTTAGCTGTTATTATGGGTATAAACTTGGTATATGAAATCATTTTGTAAAGTTTCAAAAAAATTAAATTCATGTAACAATTTAGAATCACATCTTTACAGTAATTTTTCCTGTCTAGAAACTGTTAATGACTTTCAATTTATTGTTTAGGTATATTTTATATTCCTAAGTAAAGCTTTATAGTTTTCTTCTTAAAATATTACAGGTATATTCTTACGTTTACTGTTATTTACTGATATTCTTTCTCTTCTTTTTTTTTTTTTTTTTTTTTTTTTTTGGTAAGATTTTATTTATTTGACAGAGAGAGACATAGCGAGAGTGAGCACACAAGCAGGGGGAGTGGGTGAGGGAGAAGCAGGTTTCCCACTCTGTAGGGAGCCTGATGGGAGATTCGATCCCAGGACTCTGGCATCATGACCTGGGCTGAAGGCAGATGTGTAATGACTGAGCCACCCAGGCACCCCATTTTCTTTATTTTATATCACGTTTATAACAGACTATTTGCTAGTACATCCTTTAAATATTTGGTTTTCCTGAGGGTAGTCTTTGGAAAAAGATTTTTTAGTGATAGTTTAGTATTCCTTCTGCTATCACAGAAAGTTTAAGTTAAAATAATGGGTGGTAGAATGAAGGTTATTGGATTCAAATAGGTGCTCTCAGGACTGAGTTTGTTATCCTTATTAATTTTCTTTAAAAAAAATTTTTTAAGGTTTTATTTTTAAGTAATCTCTGCTCCCAACATGGGGCTCAGACTTAGAACCCTGAGATCAAGAGTCACATGCTCTACTGACTAAGCCAGCCAGGTCCCCAAACTTTTTAACTTTCTAATTTAATCCTCATGTGGAAATTTGTATCTTCTCTTACTGTCTTTTTTTCTTCTTAAACCTCCATTTTTGGCTCTTTTTAAAAAAATTTTTTAAACCTCCTTACTCTTTTCTTTGTCTTATGTGTTTGTATCTTCCATAGTAAGATTTTTTAACATTTTCGGATTTCTTCATTGTTTTCTGTTGTATGGAATGTTACATATGTGTTGAATGTAAATATTCCCTTATATAATATATATCCTATATATAATGTATATTCCCTTATATATATCCTATAATGTTAATGTAGAATTATAAAATTGGGTATTTTGAACTAATTAATGTGTTTGGTGTAATGTTTTCCAATAATGGAGGGTTTGGTGCTCTCAAAATAATTCCATTCAATTATAAGTAATTGTTACATTTGTACAATAGACATTCACAAAAAGAATGCTAACTGCACTTTGTTATGGGGAGAAATGATTCCACTAAATGTTAATAATCATTTCGAGAATTCCCTCCCCTCCAGTATTTTAAACAATCTCAACTGTTTTTATGACACTATTTATTTTCCCCTAGCTTCATTGAAGTGTAATTTATATGGACTAAAATTCACCTATTTTTAGTGTGCAGTTTGAATTTGGGTAGTTCTATACAGTCATGTAACTACCACAACAATCAAGATAGAGAAGTTTTATCATTCTGAAAAGTTTCCTTGTGCCCTTTTGGATATAAGCAGGGGACCTTTGGCTTGAAGCAGCCACCTCAGTACTTTTTTTTTTTTTTTAAACTGTTGCTGATTTTTAGTATTGACAAGAGTTGTGTGCCTTCACCACAATCTAATTTTAGAACATTTCCATCACCCCAGAAAGAAATAGGTGTCTGTTTAAAGTCACTCCCTCTTCCCACCTTTAGCCTTAGTAATTGCTAGTCTGCCTTGTGTCTGTAGATTTACCTTTTCTGGCAAATACAAGCATACAATATGTTTTATTTTTCTGTGTCTGGCTTCTTTCATTGGACATAAGCATTATCAACGTCTGAGCATTTTTATGAAATGAAATTTTTTTTAAAACAGGGTATGACTCTACTAATGATGGGGTCAGCAGATGCTCTTCCTGAGGAACCCTCAGCTAAAACTGTCTTTGTAGAAGACATGACAGAAGAACAGTTAGCATCTGCGGTAAGATATAACCACGTTTTGTATAAAAATGATTGCTACAGGTACTAAGATGCCTTTCACAAAGTAGCATCTATACGTTTTAAAGGTTTGGGACGCCTGGGTAGCTCAGTCGGTTAAGCGTCTGACTCTTGATTTCAGCTCAGGTCATGATATCAGGGTTGTGGAATCAAGCCCTATAATGGGCTCCACCTCTAAGAAGAGTCTGCTTGAGATTCTCTCCCTCTTCCTTTGTCCCTTCCCCTGCTCAAGTGCCACACTGTCTCTCTAAAATAAATAAATCTTTAAAAAAAAATAAGTGTTTTGAAGATTTAATTGGTAATATCAAGATATATGTTCTTGTTTATTTTGAAGATCTTATTAGAGCACATGGGTGAGTTGTGTGGGGCAGGGGAGAGGGAGAGAAAATCTCCAGCAGTTTCCACAATGAACGTGGAGCTCCTGGGGCTCCCCAAGATGTATGTTTTTAAAACTAAAAGGTTTTATTTTTGAAATTGGCTTGAGGAGTCCTGATATAATTGGATAATTCAGTGCAAAGTCAATTAGTGTCTTTAATAAATAAGTGTTGGGCAGTGCTAACAGTACTATTATTTTATGGGAAAAAAGGCTTTCAATATTTTTAAGAAGGGAATTAAAACCATGTCAACATAATGCAAGTGAACATTTCTGTTAGGAGTATAAAACTTTTACTTATGGGTAAAGTTGGAATATAAATTGGTATGAGTTGGCAAATTACACTTCGAAGTGTGAACTTTAGTGATTTTATATATGCTCTGTCATTTTATAAAAATGTTTTAATCCATGTCCTTTTCAGATGGAATTACCATGTGGATTGACAAACCTTGGTAACACTTGCTACATGAATGCTACAGTTCAATGTATTCGTTCTGTGCCTGAACTCAAAGATGCCCTTAAAAGGTAAGACAGAAGATAAATGGGAGTCCTTTTGGTGGGGGGTAAGGGACACTCACATTTTGATGAGTAGTGTTTTGTGTATAAATGTGGGTATAATTTTTTAGCAACTTGACTGAGATACTCCTTTATTGTATAGTTCATCCCTTTATTTTATTTTTTTTTTAAGATTTTATTTATTTATTTGACAGAGAGAAATCACAAGTAGGCAGAGAGGCAGGCAGAGAGAGAGAGGAGGAAGCAGGCTCCCTGCTGAGCAGAGAGCCCGATGTGGGACTTGATCCCAGGACCCTGAGATCATGACCTGAGCCGAAGGCAGCGGCTTAACCACTGAGCCACCCAGGCGCCCCAATATAGTTCATCCCTTTAAAATATTCAGTTCAATGGTCTTTATTCAGCAGGTTGTACAACCATCACAACAGTCTAATTTTAGGATCTTTTCTTCCCCCCACCCACAAAGAAACCTTATATTCACAGGCAGTCACTCATTTTACCATTCTTACCTCCAGCTTTAGGCAACCATTTCCCTACTTTCTATCTTACAGATTTTCCTATTCTGGGCATTTCATATAAATGGAATCATACAATGGGTAACTTTTTGTGACTGGATTCTTTTACTTAGCATAATATTTTCTGGGTTTATTCATATTGTAGTATGTATCAGTACCTTATTCTTTTTTATGTCTGAATTAATAGCCCATTATTAATGAACATACTGCATTTTGTTGATCAGTTCATCTGTTAACATTTGATTTGTTTCTAGTTTGTAGCTCCTTTGAGTAATGCTACCATGAACATTCAAGGACAAGTTTTTGTGCAGACCAGTTTTTTTTCATTTCTTTTGGTTATGAGTGGCTTGCTTGACCACGTAGTAACTATGTTAAACAACATTTTGAGGAACTATCAAACCTGCTAGGCACCATTTTATCACCAATGTAAGGGAGTTCCAATTTCTCCACCTCCATGCCAATATTGTTATTGTATGTCTTTGATTATAGTCATCCTAAGGGTAAAATCGTCTCTCATTTGTAGTTGTCTTTTGCATTTACATCATGACTAGTGATGTTGAGCATCCTTTCATGTGCTTACTGGCATGCATATCTTTGGAGAGATGTCTGTTTAAATCCTTTGCCTGTGTTTTAAATGGTTCATCTTTTTGTTTTTCAGTTCTAAGTGTTCTTTATATATTCTGGATATAAGTCCTTTTTCACATAGATAATTTATAAATTTTTCATTTTGTGAGTTGTCTTCACTTTTTTTTTTTTAAAGACTTTATTTATTATTTATTTGACAGACAGAGATCACAAGTAGGCAGAGAGGCAGGTAGAGAGAGAGGAAGGGAAGCAGGCTCGCTGCTGAGCAGAGAACCCGATGCAGGGCTTGATCCCAGGACCCTGGGATCATGACCTGAGCCGAAGGCAGAGGCTTTAACCCACTGAGCCACCCAGGCGCCCCTTGTCTTCACTTTCTTGATGCTGTTTTGTAACACAAAAGTTTTTATTTTTGATTAATTTAATATTTGTGTTTTGTGTGTGTATATCTTACGGGTGAAACTATTGACTAATCCTAGGTCACAAATATTTACTTCTATTTTGTTAAGAGTTTTAAGCTCTTAAATTTAGGTCTCTGACCCATTTTTATTCTGATCCATTTTCAGTTAATTTTTATGTATAGTCGGGGGTTGGTAGTTGATATTCCATCCCATTCTTTTGCAAACTGATATCTAGTTTTTCAAGCACCACTTGTTGAAGACTACTCTTTTCCCTGTGGAATTGCGTTAGCACCTTTTAAAAATCATTTGATAATTTTTATACATCATAAGATGTATGTGATAAGATTTATTTCTGGACTCTCAGTTCTAGTTTAGAAATAAATACATTGATTTGTATTGATTTGTCCTAATGCTAGTGAGTAATGATTTTACAAAGAAGTAAAACTTTGTTTTATACCATATATAAAAGTAAAAAGAATAAACAATTATCCATGTTTTGAAAGCCTGTGAAAGTCTATAAATGAGAATCACTTCTCGGTGAGTCTAAATATGTAACTTAAAAATATAGAACTGAATTCTGACTAAATTTATTGCAACTGTCTTGATATATGCACTGTCACTTCTTAGTGTAAGTTAGAGTTGTAAACTGCAGTTTGGATTCTTAGCCAGCTTTGTGAATGTTGATTTTTTTTTTTTTTTTTTCTTAGTGGCTTGGGAAATGCTTTGATAGAACTGAGCAGTAGAGAGGAGAGAGAAGGATTATATAGAAACCTGAGAGTAACTGAAGGTTTTCTGAATTTCTCTAAAGTGAATAGTTGTCAAGTACTTAGGAAATTGCCTAGATTGTAGCTGATGTACTTATTAGTGTACAAGACACAGGACCTGTCTTCCAGGCACTTAACGGTCTTAATTGAGAAAGGCCTTCAAGTTTGGTACTGTTTCAGAACTACTTTGTAGGGAAATGTTAAAGTCAAAGTTATTTTTCCTCAGGGGTTTGTAGTTATTTCTCCACTATTTTCCTATGCGGCTAGTTACTGATAAAAGATCTAGTATCAGTTTTATTTCTTATTCTTTTCTGTTGATAACTTTTAGGGTTTTTCCTTTATTTTTGTTTTTCATGGTTTTCCAATAGGGTAGGTGTGGGATTTTCTTTTTTATCTTATTTAGTGCTGAGTGAGCACTTTTTCTTTTTCTTTTTTTTTAAAGATTTTATTTATTTATTTTAGAGAGGGAAAGAGAGAGAGAGTGCGAATGGATGGGCAGGAAAGGGGGGCAGAGAGAGAAGCAGACTCTTCACGGAGCAGGGAGGCCAATGTGGGACTCTGTCCCAGGACCCTGGGATTGTGATTTGACCCTGACACTTAACCGGCTGAGCTACCTAGGTTCCCTGAGTAAGCCCTTTCATTCTGAGGACTCTTGTCTTAAATTTTGGACATTCTTGATTCTTGTTGAGAGAAAGCTTCTCTATTTTATATAGTTTCCCTGATATTCTGAATAGTAGAATTTCTGGATCTATTTTTCACATTTCTTTTTTTTCCTTTGCACTTTTATTTTTTTATTTTTATGTGCTGTGTTCCAGAAGAGTGTGTCAGTTCGATTGTACATTTCACTGATTTGTGCATTAGCTTTGTTTCACAGCTTCTTATTTATCACAACCTTCTTTTCTTTAATCTCCTGTTCTTAATTTTGGATGATTCCTGCTTTTATTTCTCTGAGGCTCTGAAGTACTCTTCTTACCTCCCTCCTACCCAGCCAATTTGGTCCTTTCGATTTCAGCTGTTCTCTTGAGATGTTAAGGATTGATCTCGTATTTGTTTGAAGATTGTGTACTTAGGCAACCATGTCCCAATTGCAAATGATCTAATGAGCAGCTTGTTGGGCCCCTCCCTGCCCTAGAAGGTGGCTACTTGGGAGAGACTAGCCCTTTTTCCAAGACTTCCTCTGTACTTTTTTCACCTGGGATACCTTCTAGCTTCTATTCGAAAGAGAACTCTTCCATGTTTTGGAGTTATTTCTCTGAGTTTTGTATAATAAGCAGGGGAAATTTCATCCTGTTGATTCAGTGTTCTTGAAACCAGATGAAGTATTTTTTGAATGCTTAGATTTTACAAGAGGTTGGAAACCATTGTACTTAACTAACTTAATACAAGAGGACATGGATGGGGTTGTATGTCTTTGGAGAAATGGCACTAACTGATAAAATAGGAATGAAGAAGAGAGGAAAATTTCCATGGAAGATGTTTTACAACTGGTGGTGCTGAAGCTTATGCTTAAATACTTAAGGATTTTTATTTGGCAGGTTCTGGAGAGTAGGATATATGTTATAAAGGCTAGAAAGGAAATAGACTGGGTTAGCTGAAGAGGCAATGATGGCCAGGAACCAGAGCTGCAGGTAAAATCTGATTTGGTTGATGCTGCCCAATAGTGGAACCTCATGATAATGTAGGAGTTCTGAATTTAGAACTTAAAGTGAAAAGTGTATATAATAAAAATTACCCTTAAATTCTGTGAGTTACGAAAAACAGTATCTCGTGGACATTTTTTTATCTTACTGGAGATTGGCAAGACACCTTTTGGGAAGTACCACATAGTTTTTTCATTAGCAATTACTAGGTTGTTATTTTACTTGCATTTTCAGATTTGTATAGGAATGATCTGTTCTTGATAGAACTTAACTATAAAATTGGTTGGACCCAACCTTTTTTTTTTTTTTTTTGCGTTTTAAATGTACATTTTCTGTGTCTTTTAGGGTCAGTTTTTTAAATTTGTTTTCCTATGAATTTGTCCTTAATGTCTTTAAGATATTTTAGCATAAGAGTTCTCTATTTTGGACCTGTATTTTCCCCTATTTTCACTTCTTATTTGCTAGATATATAGAAATTTATACATACAAATTTACCATTGCCAGAGGTTTGTATATTTTATTTTTCACAGAAATCAGTTAGTAGGTTTATTCAGTCAGTTCTTTTCATTGTCTTTTTTTGTTTGTTTTGATTTATTTGTTTTCCTTAGGCTGTTTTATTTTAAGTTGTATGCTTAGATCATTTATTTGTTCTTTTGTACTAATGAAAGTATTTAGTTTTGAGTGTTGGCCTCTATTCCCTATTCATTAGATGAGGCTGTTCAGATATGTTTTTTTTTTAAAGACTGTAAAAGCTCTTCCTTTTGACCCCCAATTTTCTAATTTAACAGACATCAACATACAAAAAAGAGTACAAACGAACTATCCTAGAGTGAACACATCTGTGTAACCAATACAAACAGAACCCTATGGGCTTCTAAAAATCCCCTCACGACTCTCCCTTCTTGATTGCTACTCCACCTTTCTGTTCAAAATTGTTAATACTAGTGTGGCTTTTAACCTCATGGATTAATTTTGCCTGTTTGGAACGCTTTGTGAACAGAAACATAGATTGTGTTCATTTGGGTCTAGCTCATTATTTTTGGGTAACTGTGTATTTGTAGTTCATTCATATATATGCTGTATAGTATACCATTGTATGCACATACTACCAAATAATTATCCATTTTTCTGTTGATGAATGTTTGGGTTGAGCTGATGTATGATTGATGTGAATATTTCACAGGTGGTAGAGGAGTCAAGGCATACTCTTTTTGTAGGTGATAAAGTATTAGTAGACATTAAGTTGATGAATTATATTCAGATTTTCTATGTCATTACTTAATTTTTATATATTGTTGACTTGATAAAGAGTAGAAAAGGTACCTTTTTTTATGTATTTCTGTTACATCTCTCAGTACTCATGTCAGTTCTTTTACTTTCTAACAGTTATTCTTTGTAAAGTTTAATTGTTAATATTATTTGGTTTATTGGATGGTTTTATTACTTAGAAAATAAATGTTGGTGTAATGAGAGTTTTTTGTGGGGGAATGCTATTAAATCACTCATGATTTTCCATTCTCAGTTATTAAGAAAAAATTATTAGTGTAGCCTTTGCAATAAATGTAGGAATAGTTACTTAGCAGTGTCACCCTGTAACTAGAAGTAAAATCAGTAACAGCAGCAGTTGTGTCATTACGTACTTCACTGATGTTTTGGGATACACTTGCTTTATTGGTACTTCAACTTCAAAAATGCCTTTTAGGTAGTTGTAAACTGAGTGGGAAACTATTAATGATTTTCCCTTTTTAAAAAGAACATATGTAATTTAGACATGAATTGTATATTAAAAATTTAAAAAAAGTCACAGCAATTTCTGAAAGATCTAAATAAACAAAAGAGAAAAACAGAACTTCTTAATTGGATATAATTTAGCATATTTTCTGTGACCTCTTTCATTCTACTTATGTAGCACAGAGGTTTTTTTGTTTTTAAATGGAAATATTTACATATAGTAAATATGAAATATCTTGTGTTTGGTGTGATCAGTTTTGATAAGTGCAAATTCTCTGTAACCCATTTTACAAACTGTAGAACATTTCCCTCATCTCAGGATGTTTTTGTACTTGTATCTTTTCCCAGTCCTCATCCCCTCCACCACCCAGCTCTACAAGCAGCTACTGACCTCTTACTAGTTTTGTGCATTCTGGAAGTTAAATGTACAGAGATTTGGCTTAGTTCACCATCATAGTCTTTGAAGTTTATCCATGTTATTGATGGTATGGATAGTTTGGTTGGTCCACGTTATTGCCACTCTTGGTTGATTTCAGTCTTTCTCATTTTAGTCCCTCCAGTGGGTGTTTTCTTTTGTTTTGTTTTTTAAGGCTCTATTTATTTATTTGACAGAGAGGCAGCAAGAAAGGGAACAAAAGCCAGGGGAGAGGGAGAAGCAAGCTTCCTGCTACAGGGAGCTCAGTGAGGGGCTCGATACCAGGACCATGGGATCATGACCTGAGCCAAAGGCAGATGCTTAACTGACTGAGCCACCCAGGTGCCCCTCCACTGGCTGTTTTAATCATAGTGAATAGGCAGTCATTCCCCTACCTCTCAAGTGTTTGATATTATCTGAATGATAATTTCTGATCCTGTGTCATAAGACATTGTATGAGTGAATACTATTGTTTATTTCCTTTGGATGGCCAGTCCTTTGTGCTGTTCTAAATTAAATGAGGATTATAAATTGAAAGTGAATTTAGAAGTCATTTCATAGAAACACTGCAGTATATAGGTAGCTGATGGACTTGAAAATTAAGTGACTTATTTAAGGTTATATAACAAGTGAATGCTGAATGTAGGTGTATTAATTTTGATTTAATGTTTTTGACCTAAGGTTTTTTTCTTATTTCTGAAAGTGTATTTTATTTTCTTTGTAATAATGGACATTAAGAATGTACGTTTTGTTTCACATTGTTTTCAGGAAAAAAAAATTTTTTTTAAATAAGTTAGGATAAAGAATTTCAAGTAGGCTTCATTCATCTAAATTCCCTTTTTTCCTAGTGTTCCTTTTTTGCCCATATAAGGGTTATAGGAATAAGACCAGAAGGAAAGAAGATAAAAGATGGAAACAACTCAGATTAAGTTGCAGTTGAGGGTGTCACTATAAACTCTTTTAATTAATTTCTTTCCTTTTGAGTTTTAGAGTGAATTGAATCCTATTTAATTCTGCCTTAATGTTCCCAGGTATGCAGGTGCCTTGAGAGCTTCAGGGGAAATGGCTTCAGCACAGTATATTACTGCAGGTCAGTATCTTAAATATATGCCTTTCTGATAGGACAGTGTAGTAACAAGAAATGTTACTTTTCACTCAGTTCGTTTAGTAACTTTCAGTTTACAAAAGATATTTTGTAAAACATCATCTCATTGAAAACTGGAGTACTTATACTTAGTGTTAAGCAACTTAAGGGCCCATTTTATTATTCAAATTATAAACCAATGATGTCTGTTTTTTCTGAAAAATAGTCTGGATTTTTGGATTAAAATTAATTTTGGCTTTAGGTTCTATTAGTAAAATATATCTCTGGATATACAGAGAGAGGTTTTATTGTAGATACAGTCATTATAAGAGAGCGTCTTAGTGGGTGTTAGTGTAAGGAAATAGTATGAAGTATGAGGAAAAACAAATTCTTAAAGGATAGAAATAACTTATTTCTTCATTACATGAGACCATATATTTTGTCCCCATTTGTTCTGGGCTGGTTTTAAAAATGAATACTCTCAAATCATTAGGTTAGGTTGGTATAGGGTATTTTTATAGCCATGCCTTTCTTGGGGTAGAGGGTAACAGCTTTTTTTAAAAAAATATTTAATTTATTTATTTGACAGAGATCACAAGTAGGCAGAGAGGCAGGCAGAGAGAGAGGAGGAAGCAGGCTCCCCACTGAGCAGAGAGCCTGATGTGGGGCTCGATCCCAAGACCCTGGGATCATGACCTGAGCCGAAGGCAGAGACTTAACCCACTGAGCCACCCAGGTGCCCCAAGGGTAACAGCTTTATGGAGATAAAATTCACATCCCATAAAGTTCACCCACTTAAGTGTGTAATTCAGTGTTATTTTAGTATATGCGGAGCTGTGCAGCCGTTACCACAATTTTAGAATGTTTTTGTGGTCTTGAAAAAGAAACTATAACATTTAACACTCAATCTGTTTTCTCCTCACCACTTCCAGCTGTGTGCAACCATTAATCTACTGTCAGTCTCAGTATATTTACCTATTCTGAACTTTTGACATAAATGGAATTATATAGTATGTGGTCTTTTTTGTCTGGCTTCTTTCACTTAGAATGTTTTCAAGGTTCATTGACATTTTAGTATGTATTAGTACTTTTTTTCCTTTTAATTGCTGAGTAAGATTCCATTGTAGGGATATATCACATTCCATTTGTCCTTCCATCCCTGATAGACATGTGGGTGGTTTCCACTTTTTGACTATTACAAGTATTGCTGAAAATTTTTACAAACTTTCCTATGGACATAATGTTTTTATTTCTCTTGGGTGCATATCTGGGAGTGGAATTGCTGGGTCATATGGTAACTATATTTAACTTTTTGAGGAACTGCCAGCCTGTTTTCCAAAGCAGTTGGCATCATTTTATATTTCTCCCATGAATGAGGGTTCCAATTTTTCTTAATAATACTTGGTATTGTCTGTCTTTGATTATAGCCAGCCTAGGGGTGTGAAGTAGTATCTCATTGTGGGTCAGCTGTTCATTTGTAATACTATAAACAGTAGGTTTCTTTGTGTCATTTGGAGTTAGAGATTTTCCTTTGACCTTTTTTTCCCTGAAAGTAGATTTATTTGTTGAAATGAAGTTTTTAATGAGAAAAATATGATCACTTATACCTAGTTCACTTGATTGCTTGTGTATCTGAGAGTAACTCAGAATGGCAGCAACTTCTCCAGTAACCTATGAGTCTTGTAGTGAAGGGATGAAAGATACTGTTCTTCATTTTTAAATTTTATTCTGTGCTAAATTTAAAATTAGCACAAAGAACAATTCCAGGAATTCACCAATTACAAACTTTTTTTCACGCTGGTTCATCATTCTCTGTAACAGTATTCTTTTTTTCTGAGCCATTTGAGAGTAAGGTACAGACATCCTGTCTTATTCCTGAATACTTTAGTATGTATTTCCCAAGAAAAAGGACATTCATAACCACAAGACAATCCCCATTTTTCAAAGTCTAGGTAGGAGTTTTACATGGATAAAGTACTCTAAAATACAAATGACGTAAATTTTGTCAGTTGACCCAATATTGCCCGTTATAAAGTTGTTTTTCTATTTTGCTTCGGGATCCAGTTTAGGATCACATATTGATTTGCATTTAGTTGTCATGTCCACCTAGTCTCTTAATGTACAGTGAGTGCATTTTGACTTTTTTATTTCAAACTAATGAAGTACTTTGAGATGCTGTTTATGGTATACATTAAATCTTAAGTCATTTTTTATTTTGAGTAATGTGTACCTTAAAGTGTTACTACAATTTGGGCTTTTCTATTTTAAGAAACATTAGATTGGTAGTGATATAGGATTTTAGCTATTCCTTCTCCCAAAAGTTTTTTTAAAGATTTTATTTATTTGTCAGCACACATGCACACAAGCAGGGGGAGCAGCAGAGGGAGATGGAGAAGCAGACTCTCCATTAAGCAGGGACCCTGATGCGGAACTTGATCCCAGAAAACTGGGATCATGACCAGAGCCATTGGCAGATGCTTAACTGACTGAGCCACCGAGGAGTACCCCCAGAATATTTTAAACACCATGTTTAGTTGTCTTATTTGGGAACATTTTATTAAACACTGGCTTTGTGCTGAGATAGTATTTGTGGGTCTTCCATTTATATCATAATGGTAGATAACATTTCACATATTAGTTAATAAAACAAGTCAGGAGAGGCTAGACTAGAATTTTGCTGTACTTGAAGTAAAGGCAAGGTGTGATAGCTAGGAAGTCAGCAGAGGAAAAGTATTCTCAACTCCCAGAGCAGGGCTGTGACTGACGATGAGAATTATGAAGGTGAGAGAAGATGATGGAGGAAAGATTTTGAAGAAGGCAAATTAATTTTGGTTTTTAGCTATCAATAGAGTCATGAAGTATGTTTAACAGATTTTAAAATTTAGGAGTTGAGTAGATGGGAACCAAGTACAGGCTTAAAAGGAGGTAGGTTGAGAGTGGTGACCTGATGACCTGATAATGGCATAGTACCAGAACAGTAACATTAGCCTGTTTGATCTCTAGACAGAGGTTATGTGTTTGCTCTAGTGAATGAATATGCCCTGCTTTGTTTGGGAAGACAAAGCCTGGCAAGGAGAGAGAGACTGAGGGGTAGGACTCAGAAGTTGTTTATAGTTAGTCATTACATTATAAAGTCTGGTCAGTTCTTCAAGATTTAAAAACAAATTAAAAAAAAAATTTTTTTTAATTTATTTTTTTGACAGAGAGCGAGAAACAGCAAGAGAGGGAACACAAGCAGGGGGAGTAGGAGAGGGAGAAGCAGGCTTACTGCTGAGCAGGGAGCCCAATGTGGTGCTGGATCCCAGGACCCTGGGATCATGACCTGAGCCAAAGGCAGACGTTTAGCTACTGAGCCACCCAGGTGCCCCCAAACATATCTTTTTCTTATTGTGAATTTGACAACTACAGAAGTAGTAGATATACTTAAAAATATTACTCAGCAGTTTTTGTTTGTATTAATCTAGAATTAATATACAGTAACATGTATTACATATGTCATATTAAGTATTAAATATTACATATTAAAGCAGTGTTTGCTTTGTTTTTAAGCCCTTAGAGATTTGTTTGATTCCATGGATAAAACTTCTTCTAGTATTCCACCTATTATTCTACTGCAGTTTTTGCACATGGCTTTTCCACAGTTTGCAGAGAAGGGTGAACAAGGCCAATATCTTCAACAGGTAAACAGGGCAAGGTTCTGTGGTTTTCATTTTGTAAATGTAAAACTTAGGTGTTGTACACTTACTGTGTTTATTTGTATTTCCAAACATGCTCCAATTTTCAAGTCCTCTGTGGTTCACATCATCCTCATTTCTTGGCTGGAGTGGTCTGTTAACTATTACCTTGCTTCTGTTTTTTGTCCCCCTGCAGTGCTTCTCCACACAGTCTCCAGAGTCTATAAAATGTAAATAGGGTTATCTTGGTCCCTTGTTTGTTACCTCCTAGTGATTTTCTGTTCTAGTCCTGAATAATCGAGGTCCTGTGTCCCTGTCTGAGCTCTTGTCTGCCACTCTCTCTCTCGCTTATTTCTTTTGACTCTCAAACACACTGGCTTCCTACTTACCTTTTTAAACCCTCCAGTACCATCTTTATGCAGGGTCTTTGCTCTTATTTCTTTGGCTCTCAGATAGTGCATGGCTTGCTTCCTGACCTCACTCAGGTCTCATGGCTAAAATGTCAAGGCATCACAGACATTTCCTTGACTTGCCTATTGAAATAGCATACTTCTTTCCCTTCATCATTTTCTGTTCCCATATTGCTTTTTTTATTGTTATTTTTATTATTTTTTTCATACTGCTTTTTTAACTCGTAACTCTTTTCTTTAGGTGAATTTGTTATATTTTGTTTATGTTCCCATTGAGAACGTTTTCTGTTTTGGTTACTGCTGTTTATTCCTGTGTCTAAAACAGTAGTTAGCATAAGGAAGAGCTCAGTAAACATCTCTTGAATAAATGAATATTTTGGAATTCCTCATTGTTCTGAAGATCGTATAATAATCTAGTTTGACTTAATATTTTTAAATAAAAAAACCGCTTTCTTCCCCTTCCCTAAGGAACCAGTAATTCTTTTGGAAGGATTTTGTAGATAAAACATTATCAACAGCCAGGATTATTTACTTTGTCATTTTTTAAATTACAGGATGCTAATGAATGTTGGATACAAATGATGCGAGTATTGCAACAGAAATTGGAAGCCATAGAGGATGATTCTGTTAAAGAGGTAATTGACATGTTTGTGATTATAGATTTTCATTATACCTTGATAATTATACTCTCCCCCATGCCAAAAGCTTGAAATAAATTTATCCTAATAGACATGTATTTGAATACTTTGGATGCTCAGCCTGTAGTTAGAATTTGAAAGCTTGCATTTGACACTTGAATGCATTGTATTATTTATTAAACTTAATTGATATTACTGAACATCTATAGTCTTTTGGTATTGTTTTTTGAACAGTAGAAGGATTTCCCAGAAAGGGATTACATTTTTAAAAGCCTAAATATGTATTTACTAAACTGGATTGTGTGGGGAAAATATACATTAGTACCTATATAAAGAAAAATTAGAATTTTTATTTCATTTTAATTTTTGCAGACAGAGTCTTCATCTGCATCAGCAGTGACACCTTCTAAAAAGAAAAGCTTAATTGATCAGTTCTTCGGAGTTGAATTTGAAACTACGTATCCTTATGAGCCAAGATTTGTAGAGATGTACTCATAACTTACTAGAAGTGAATTGGTACCAGTAGCCTTGTCGACTCATTGGAGTGGTGGGTGGGGTATATAGATAAATTCCTCAGAGGCTTTTATGCCTAAAAGATATAATGAAACTTAGGAATTTGGAAAAATCCCCCATCAGAGAAATCCTAAAGTTAGAGAAATGTACACTTCTTTTTTTTTTTTTTTTAATCTATTTGTCAGAGAGAGAGCACAGGCAGACAGAGTGGCAGGCAGAGTCAGAGGGAGAAGCAGGCTCCCTGCCGAGCAAGGAGCCCAATGTGGGACTAGATCCCAGGGTGCCGGGATCATGACCTGAGCCGAAGGCAGCTGCTTAGCCAACTGAGCCACCCAGGTGTCCCTAGATAAATGTACACTTTAAGGATATTATTTTTTCCTAAGAATATCTTTAGTCAGCCTCATTAATTCACTTCATAGGAAATTAATTTTTTATTGTATGAAACAGTATATCAGCCAGATTATATATATAAAATTGAACTAATTGATAAAGCATGAATTCATGAATTCAGGGAAGGACTATTTTCTAGGTCATGGGTGGAAACTTAGATTTCTTTTTTTTTTTTTTTTAAAGATTTTATTTATTTATTTATTTGACAGAGAGATTACAAGTAGGCAGAGAGAGAGAGGAGGAAGCAGGCTCCCCGCTGAGCAGAGAGCCCGATGCGGGACTCGATCCCAGGACCCTGAGATCATGACCTGAGCCGAAGGCAGCGGCTTAACCCACTGAGCCACCCAGGCGCCCTTAGATTTCTTTTTATATATTTTTGTGTTAAAACCATTTTAAGACTGTATAAGTACCAACTTACATTTGTTTAGTTTATCCTTTTATTACTTTTATTATTCATTACTCATATTATTAAGTGCATGAAGCACTTTAAAGTATGTTGAAACAAATGTGGGAAAACAAAATGTTTAAAATACCAGTGGATAATGCTATTTTTAAAATTTCAGTATAATTAACATCCAGTGTTACATTGGTTTCAGATGTATGATATAGTGATGCAACAATTCTCTACATTACTCAGTGCTCATTACAATAAGTCTTAATCCCTATCAACTGTTTCATCCAGACCCTCACCCACCTCGTTTATTCTTGTTGAGAGTGAAATAATAGTATTTCTTACTCTGACTGAATTACTTCACTTTTATTATACACCTTTGATCCATCTATGTTGTTGTAAATAGCAAGATTCCATTCTTTTTTATGGCTGAATAATATTCCATTGTAGATACTTCCCACATCCTCTTTATCCATTCATCTATTGATAGATAGTTGGGTTGCTTCCATAATTTGGCTATGGTAAATAATACTGCAATAAACATAAGGGTACATATGTCTTTTCAAAGTAGGTTTTTGTATTCTTTGTGCAGATACCTAGTAGTGGAATTACTAGATTAAATGGTAGTTCTATTTTTAATTTTTTGAGGGTTTTTTTTTTTTTTTTAAGATTTTATTTATTTATTTGACAGACAAGATCACAAGTAGGCAGAGAGGCAGGTGGAGAGAGAGGAGGAAGCAGGTTCCCTGCTGAGCAGTGAGCCTGATGCAGGGCTCCATCCCAGGACCCCGGGATCATGACCTGAGTCAAAGACAGAGGCCTTAACCCACTGAGCCACCCAGGCACCCCAAGGCGGTTCTATTTTTAATTATTTGAGGAAACTCCATACTGTTTTCCATAGTGGCTACACCAGTTTGCATTCCCACCCACAGATGTGTATGAGAGATCCTTTTCCTCGACAACACTTGATTTTTCCGGCCCCCCTCAGAGGGAGAGAGAGAGGTGGGGTGGGGGGAGGGAGAATCTTAAGTAGGCTCCATGTCCAGTGCAGAGCCTGACGTGGGGGTCAATCTCTCAACTCCAAGATACCACCTAAGATGAAATCAAGAGTTGGATGTTTACAGCTAGCCACACAGTGACCCCAGCATTTGTTTTTCATGTTTTTGATTTTAGCTATTCTGATAAAAGTGTGAGGTGACATTGTGGTTTTGATTTTCATTTCCCTGATGATGAGTTGACACTGAGCATCTTTTCATGTGTTGGCCTTCTCTGTGTCTTTGGAGAAATGTCTAATTCTCTTTATATCTTCTGCCCATTTTTAAATTGAATTATTATTTTCGGGTTGTATAAGTTCTTTATATATTTTGGATACTCCCCCTGTATCAGATATCATTTGCAAATATTGATGCTATTAATTTTAATAGCAAGGGGATAATTTATTATGTTCAACATATAATTTATTATATTATAGCAGATTGATTACCTGTTGGGATATTCCTTATCTTATTTCTCAAAGCATGAAATGTACAGAATCTGAAGAAGAAGAGGTCACTAAAGGAAAGGAAAATCAGCTTCAGCTTAGCTGTTTTATCAATCAAGAAGTCAAGTATCTTTTTACAGGACTTAAATTGGTAAGATCAGTTACAGTTGATCCTCATTATAAATGGATTCTGCATTTGCAGATGCACTTACTTGCTAAAATGTATTTGTAACTCTTAACGTCAGTACTTGGGTGCTTTCATGGTCATTTGTAGACCTGCTCTGACTGGCAAAAATTTTGGGTTGCCAGACAGTCTCACCTGAGCTCCAAAAAGGTGATGCTTTGCTTTCTTGTTTCAGTTCATACTGTTAACAAGTGTCCTTTTATAGTAATTTTAGTACCTGCATTTTTTTTTTTTCAATCTTTTGCTTTTTATTGGTGATGTGCTATTTAAAATAGGCCTTCAGCCATATCGCTGAAGTGCTGTCTAGTGTTCTAAGCCCAAGAAGGCTCTGTGTGAATGTTTATTTAGATAAGCCTTAAGGAGAAAATGTTGGATAAGCTTCATTTAGGGATGAGTTATAGTATAGTTGGCTATGAAGACCATGAATTGTCATTAAATAGAAACACACATAACACAAGGTTGTGTATTGTTAGGTCAAACAAAAGCATTGCAGGAGGCCTCTGAGGGTATTTAATGAGGGTTTATTAGTAATGACAAGGTATAAACTGGGATCGTACTGTGTAAATCAGGCCACGTGGGCCCTCTGCCTTTTACCAGTATTGCAGTTGAGGCCCTGGAATGTAAGTGACTTCATTGCTTTGTGGTAGAGCTGGGTCTAGAATTTGATTCTCTGATTCTCCAGTTAGCACTCTTACCCCATTTTCATACTATAGAATGCACTCTAATGAGCAGATTGACAAAATATAAAAGTTTGGCTTGTGAATTTAGTACTTTGATATGGTTTGGGAAATATGTACATGTTTTGAAGGATAGGCAATGAATTGGGGCAGGGATTGCATTGATAAACGATAATTTGTCATTAGGGAGTTCCCATCTACAGTTCAGGGTAAGATCAATTAGGGGAGTTGTTGGTAAATGCAGACATAAGAGGCAAATAGAAAGTAATATTCTCTGCCCTGTGATACTGAGGGGGACTGTAGTGAGGCATACTTTTAAGAGAAGTTCATTTTAAAAGCTTAATAATAGCTAATCACTAAGAGTACTATAGCAGGTTATAATGTGCAAGTTTCAGGACATCAAAACAAGAAGCATAACTGTAATTGGAGAGTATAGAATGGAATGTTTTGGCAGGGACTCTCCAGGATGATACTTTTCTTCATAATTTTATAAAATCCCAGAAGAAAACTAGATATACTTGGAACTTCTAGATGATAGTGGATTGGTAGTGGTTGGGTAGTGGATTGGATCGATAATATGTGTAGCTTACCTGATGAGTAACATCACACCAGATACATGTTCTTGAGAAGCATGTATTTATGAGATGTTATCTTTCCCACTGTTTAGATGGATTATCATCATTGGTTCTGATTATTCTAGAGTGATTTGACTCCATATTTCTTTACCTTTTTGTTGCCAAACAGACTTGATTAAATGTTAAAAAGGTACACAGTGATTCCTTTGGTAATGAAATTAGTAATTTTTAAAAATTAATTTTTTATACAAGTAACGTGCTTACAGTGAACAGTAACAGTAAATTTTAAACTCTAATTTCTTGTGTATTAATGTTCTTACAAAGCAGAGCACATTAGTAGTGCTTTTTTAAAAATTAGAAATAGTAGCTAGCTTATGTCTGTTGAATATAGAATATATGCCAAATAGTTGTCCATGTTTTTTTTACATGTACCTAACTTATGTAGTTCTAACAACAGCACTGTGATATAGGTATTATCATCATTTCCATATGATGCCCAGAGGGGATAACTGTCTTGCTGAGTGTCACACAGACTGTAAAAAACGGAAAGGCAGACACAATGGTTAAGATATGTATAGTGGCTAAAGTCTTTTCCACATTTGTTAGATTAACAGGTTTTCTGTGTAACTTTTCTCATTTGAGAATAATTGCTTCTAGAAGGCTTTTATACATAAAGAATAAGGAACAGGGGTTTCCTACCTTCTCATAATTGTCCTTCTGTATGAGTATTCTGATAATCTGTATATAGGCAGAAGCCATAAAGGCTTTTTTATGTTATATAAAATACATTGTAAACTCAGAATCTGAGCAGCATTTGTGTTACAATTTAAAACATCAAACATTATTTACATTCTGAGGAGTTCACACCAGTATAAATTGATACCTTTTAAGAACTGACTCATATCTAAAAACTTTCCTACATAGTCTTCATTGAAATTATTTTTCAGTGGTATGAATCTATCTATGCATGTTGTCTATTAAGGAATACTAATTTTTAAAAGAACTAAAAGTGTGCTTCTAAGGGTACCTTGCTGGCATTGACTCTTGATTCTTGAGGTCATCAGTTCGAGCCCCACTTTGGGTTTAGAGCTTACTTTAGGGAAAAAAGTGTGATTCTATATTGCAGAAAAATATTCTTTAAAACTAAAAATGTTTGGTCTCCTGTTATGTTCTTTTTTTAGCGACTTCAGGAAGAAATCACTAAACAGTCTCCAACATTGCAAAGAAATGCTTTATATATAAAATCTGTAAGTTGTGCATTCCTTTTGAAATTAAATCCATTTTGATGAAAAATTTCTAAAAAATTTTACCCAGTCTTTGTTTTTGCCAAACCAAGACATTAAAAACTTGTATTGTATTTGCATGTGACAGGATTTCTTGCATTTTTTTTCCCTCAGTCTAAGATCAGCCGACTACCTGCTTACTTGACTATTCAGATGGTTCGATTTTTTTATAAAGAGAAGGAATCTGTGAATGCTAAAGTTCTTAAGGTTAGTAATGAACTTCAGTATAATAAACATTGTAATTCTTTGACAGCAATCCCTAATTCACAGTAGATTTCTTTCTTCCTTTAGGGAGAAACTTTCTTTGAAATATTCTAAGTATGGAAGTTATTAACAATAGACAAGTGGTTCTTTTCTTTTCTTTTTTTAAGATTTTACTTATTTGTTAGAGAGTGAGCGCACACAGGCAGGGAGAGCAGGAGGTAGAGAGAGAAGCAGACTCCCCACTGAGCAGTGAGCTGATGCTGGACTTGATCCCAGGACTCTGGGATCATGACCTGAGCTGAAGACAGATGAGTAACTGACTAACCCCCCCCAGGCGCCCCATCCTTTTTATTTTTAAACATATACATGCCTGACTTTCACCACCAGCCCACCCCTAGTGTTTGATTAGGTAGGGCCTGAGGTCCTAAAAATTGTTCAAAAGATTCCCAATTAGTTCTCATGGATGCCCTCCACTCCCCAGAAATACTGCTCTTGAGCAGATCCTCAACTCCACAGATACTGACCCAGCAGGTTTGGAGGATGGGAGTGTGGGGAAGAAGGCATGCTGCATTCTCTAGTGCAATAATTGTAGTTTCTTGAGTAAGAGCCAACCTTATGATGTAACTGTTTTGTAGAGCTGTAGCTCTGCTACATATCCACACTCCATGGTCCCTGGGGGAGGTAAATGTAATCCTAACCTCCTGAGCTAAAATTCATAATACAATATCAGATATACTTACTATTATACAATAAGGTTAAATGTATTTAGAATATTTAATACTGTTAACTTTATGTATTTTTTTTTAAAGATTTTATTTATTTTTTTGACAGAGATCACAAGTAGGCAGAGAGGCAGGCAGAGACAGAGAGAGGGGGAAGCAGGCTCCCCGCTGAGCAGAGAGCCCGATGTGGGGCTCGATCCCAGAACCCTAGGATCATGACCTGAGCCGAAAGCAGAGGCTTTAACCCACTGGGCCACCCAGGCACCCCAACTTTCTGTATTAATATTAGTTATTGAACTGTATCACTTATTTCTGTGTAAAGGTGTATTCACATTACAGAAAGTCATTAAGTGACCCCCATTTGTAAATTGATTCCATTTTTAGTTGTAGGTATCCATTTTCACTGAGGCTGATGTGCTGTATTTCTGAAATGCTTCTTTTGTCATGTATGTTTTGGTAACTCTTCTGTGGTCAGAGTCATGGGTTTAATTGGAAAAAAAGCTAAACAGATTTTTTTAATCTTAAAAAGTTATGACCAGGAGGTGCCTGGTTAGCTCACTCAGTAGAGCGTGCGACTCTTGATCTTAGGGTTGTAAATTCAAGCCCCACATTAGGCGTGGAGCTTATTTTTTAAAAAAATTGGTAACTGATTTTGAAAATAGGCACTATGATGTTTTCAGCTGCATAGATTTCCAAGTGATTTTTTAATAAATTTTATTATCAACTTCATTTGAATTGTGAAAGTACTACTGTAAAAGCATGAAGATATTTTAAATAGCTACTTTTATAAGTGTGTTGACACATATTTTTTCTTTTTGTATATAGGATGTAAAATTTCCTCTTATGTTGGATGTGTATGAACTGTGTACCCCAGAACTTCAGGAGAAAATGGTCTCTTTTCGATCAAAATTCAAGGATCTAGAAGATAAAAAAGTGAATCAGCAGCCAAAGACAGTAGGTTCTTTTTGCTGATTTTCTCATCTTAATAGTTTAGTCTTTAATTAATATTCAGCAGTTACCATGTTAATGTCCGTAATTTGTTAATCTCTTAGTAAAAATGGATGAACCTGTAGTTTACTTAGCATATACACAAAGTTTTAGGTGTATTTTGGTATAAGAAAAAGGACTCTAGTTATGGTAAATAGGTCCCTTATGGTAGAGTAAGGTTAATATTTTTTCTCCTGTAGTCTGTAACCTGTATTCCTTTTATATGTATCTCCTCAGAGCATTTCACATAAAATCTTGCCTAGTATTTTCAGTGCATTTTACTGTTTTCCTTGTAAGTCATGGATTTACCTCTATTTTTAGATGGAATTAGTGGTGTAGAATATTGACTCATCTATGCCTATAGTTAAATAAGTGTATCTTTTAATTTTTATTTAAATTCAGGTTAGTTAACAGAGCGCAATATTGGTTTCAGGAGTAGAACTCAGTGATTCATCACTTGTATATAACACCCAGTGGTCATCATAACAAGTGCTCTTCTTAATTTCCATCATCATCTAGTCCATCTCCCACCTGCCTCCCTCCATCAACCCTCACTTTGTTCTGTATGGTTAAGAGTCTTTTATGGTTTGTTTCTCTTTTTTTTCCCCTCCCTCCCCCTCTATTTATCCATTTTGTTTTTTAAATTCCACATGAGTGAGATCATAATGGTGTTTGTCTTTTTCTGATGGACTCATTTCACTTAGTGTAATACACTCTAGCTCCATACACATCATTGCAAATGGCAGGATGTCCTTCTTTTTGATGGTTGAGTAATATTCCTGTGCGCATGCGTGCGTGTGTGTATGTACACGTATCTTTATCCAGTAGACATTTGGGCTCTTTCCATAGTTTGACTGTTGTTGATAATGCTGCTGTCAACATCAGGATGTATGTGCCCCTTCAAATCGAATCTATCTTTTTGTATTCTTTTGGTAAATACTTAATTGTGCAATTACTGGATTGTAGGGTATTTCTATTTTTAACTTTTTAAGGAACTTCGATAACTGTTCCAGAGTGGCTTCTCACCAGCAGTGCAAGACCGGTTCCCCTTTTCTCTGCATCCTCACCAACAACTGTTGTTTTGTGTTGTTAATTTTAGCCATTCTGACAGGTGTGATAAATTGTATCTTTTAATAAGTGCTGATTGTATGCCTGCCTGTAACTGCTAAAATCACAACCTTAAGAAACTTTAATAAGTTGTATTACTTTAGGGTACAGCTGAACCGTGTTGGATTCCCCCCCCCCCCCACGGTAAAAAAGATCTTTCTGGAAACTAGAAATATTTCCAGTGTGATACTGTATATATTTATATTCTTCTGCAGTTGCTGTATGTGTGTGTTAATTGCTTTTTTAAAAAACATTAAATTTTATTTTGAGATAATTGTGGAATCACATGCATTTATAAGAAATAATATGAAGAGGGGGACCTGGGTGGCTCAGTTAGTTAAGTGACCGCCCTCTACTCAGGTCATGATCCCAGGGTCCTGTCCTTGAGCCTTGCATTGGGCTCCCTGCTCAGCTCCCTGCTTCTTCTCCCTCTGCCTGCCACTCCCCCTTCTTGTGCCCATGTTCTCTCTCTCTGTCAAATAAATGAATATTTAAAAAGAAAAAAAAAGTAGAGATCCAGGTATCTTTTACCAAGTTTATCCTATGGTAATATCTTGCAAAACAGTAATACAGTATCATGATTTGGACATTAACTTGGATGTAGTCTAGATACAGTACATTCCCATCCCTACAAAGATTCCACATACTGCCCCGTAGTAGCCACACCCACTTTCCTTTGGCCCCTGCCGCCGCCTCAATTCCTAGCAACTACTCATCTGTTCTCCATTTCTATAGTTTCGTCATTTTAAGATATGAAATGGGGTATCTGTATATCTATATCTATATATCCATTATATATATATAATATATATAGAAAATGGATATATATATATTATATATATATAACACTATATAAATGAAATCATATAGTATGTAACCTTTTGGGATTTTTTATATATATATATATATATATAGTGTTATATCCATTTTCTATATATATTCTATATATATATTATATATATATAACACTATATAAATGAAATCATATAGTATGTAACCTTTTGGGATTTTTTATATATATATATATA
>NC_081564.1:42062365-42192633 GCF_022355385.1 Mustela nigripes | reverse complement strand
TATATATATATAACACTATATAAATGAAATCATATAGTATGTAACCTTTTGGGATTTTTTTCTCAGCATACATAATTCTCACGAAATTAGCCCAGGTCATTTTGTATAGCAGCAGGTCCTTTTTTGTTGCTGAGGAGTATTCCATGGTATGCATATACCATATCTTGCTTAATCGTTCAGCTGTTGAAGGAGAGCTGGATTCTTTCTAGTTTCATTTATTTTGCATAAAGCTACTGTAAGTATTCAGGTACCATTTTAAAAAAAGATTATTTATTTATTTGAGAGCCTGAGCAGCGGTAGGGGCAGAGAGGGAGAAGCAAACTCCGGGCTGAGCAGAGAGCAGGACTCTGGGATCATGACCTGAGCCGAAGGCAGTTAATCGACATAGCCACTAAGGCATCCCTCATGTACCAGTTTTAGTGTAAACATAATCTTTCATTTCTCTGGGAATAGATACCCAGTAGTAAAATTGCTAGATAGCATGGTAGTTGTACATTTAATTTTTTTTTTTTTCTTTAAGATTTTATTCATTTGACAGAGATCACAAGTAGGCAGAGAGGCAGGCAGAGAGAGGGGGAAGCAGGCTTCCCACTAAGCAGAGAGCCCGACGCGGGGCTCGATCCCGGGACCCTGAGACCATGACCTGAGCTGAAGGCAGAGGCCTCAACCCACTAAGCCACCCAGGCGCCCCTCTACATTTTATTTTTGAAGAAAGTGTCAAAGATTTTCCATAGGGACTATACCATTTTAGATGCTCATTAGCAGTATATGACCGATCCACATTGTGCATTCTTGCTAGAATTTGGTGGTGTCAATATTCTTTATTTTAGCCATTTGGTTAGGTTTGCAGTGATACATCATTGTGGTTTTTAATTTGCTTTTTCCTAATGGCTAATGATGTTCAGTGTGTCTTCATGTGTTTATTTGCCATCTGTGTATCCTCTTTGGTGAAATAGTTCTTTATATTCTATTATTTTCTATTTTTCACTCTTAAATTTTGAGAGTTTTTTATATTATAAATACTAATCCTTTGTCAGATACATGGCTTTCATATATTTTCTCCTTGTCTTTGTCTTTTCATCTTCTTAAGGGTCTTTTGCAAAGGAAAAGTTTTTCATTTTAGGTAATCCAGTGTATTGTTTTCTTTGGTGGTTCTTGCTTTTGGTGTCATATCTAAGAAACCATTGCCTAGTAAAAGGCAAAGATCTATATCTGTTTTTCTTTTAAGAGTTTTGTAGTTTTAGTTCTTCCCATTTAGGTTTTTGATCCATTCTGGGTTAATTTTTGTATGTGGGGTGAGGTACATATCCACATTCATTCCATTGCGTGTGAGTAGCCTGTTCTTTCCCCACTGAATGGTGTTGGGGCCCTTGTAAAAAGAATCAGTTGACTATAGATACATATATTGCTGGAATCTCAGTTTTATTTCACAGTTCTTTGTGTCTTTCCTTATGCCAGTACCACAGTCTTGATTACTATAATTTTGCAGTAAGGATGCAGCAAAATCTGACACTTTCAGCTTTTCTTCTTTTCAAGATTGTTTTGGCTTTATGAATCTCTTGTATTTCTATAATTTTAGGATCAGCGTGTCTGTTACTTCAAAAAAAAACAGTTGGAATTTTGATGGGATTGCATTGAATCTGTAGATCATTTTGGGAAGGATTCCTGTTTTAACAGCATTAAGTCTTGGCAGTCCATGAATTTGATATGTCTTTGTATTTATTTGCATGTTCATTAATTTTTCTCAACATGTCTTATAGTTTATAGTTTATAGTCTATAAATCTTGTACTTTGGCTAACATTATTCTTAAGTATTTTATTCTTTTTTGATGTTTGAGTAAGTGGCATTGCTTAATTTCATTTTGGGATTATTTGTAATTGATTATTGTATATTGATCTTGTATCCTCTCCTTTGCTGAATTGGTTTATTGTTTCTTTTTTACCTCTTTTATTTTTTGAAAGAGATTGTGTAGAATTAGTGTTAATTCCTTTTTTTAAAGATTTGGTAGAACATTCATGAAAAAGCCTGGAGATTTTTTCCCCCCAGACTTTTTTTAAAAAAAGATTTTATTTATTTATTTACTTATTTGACAGAGATCACAGGTAGCTAGAGAGGCAGGCAGTTGGGGGAGGCGGGTCACGGAGCAGAGATCCCGATGTGGGGCTCGATCCCAGGACCCTGGGATTATGACCTGAGCTGAAGGCAGAGACTTTAACACACTGAGCCAGGTGCCCCTCCCAGACATTTTTAAATTAAATATTTACCTTCCTTTGTAGTTATGGGCTATTCAAATGATGTGTTTTGTATTAGGTTTGTTTTGGTCACTTTGTTTTCTTGGAATTGATCCATTTTATATAGCTTGTCAATATTGTGTTGTAGTTGTTAATTGTAGTTATTTATTTATTTATTTATTGAAAGATTTTATTTATTCATTAGACAGATAGAGATTACAAGTAGGCAGAGAAGCAGGCAGAGAGAGGAGGAAGCAGGCTCCCTGCTGAGCAGAGAGCCGGATGTGAGGCTCAATCCCAGGATCCTGGGATCATGACCTGAGCCGAAGACAGAGGCTTTAACCCACTGAGCCACCCAGGCGGCCTGTTTATTTATTTTGATGTCTACAGGGTCTGTAATGATATATCTGTCCTGTTTTATTCCTGATACTAGTAATTTGTCTTTTTTTCTTTTTCCTTTGTCAGTTTTGTTAGAGGATTGTCAGTTTTATGGTCTTTTCAAAGAACTGGCTAAATGGATTTATCTCTGTTTTTCTGTAATATTAATGATCTCTACTCTTCTTCTGCTTGTTTGTTTGGGTTTTATTTTGTTTTCTTTTTTCTAGGTTCTTAAATTGTGAGAGCTTAGGTTTTTTACTTCAAACTTTCCCCTAATGTATATATTTAGTGCTGTAAAGTTTGTCTCAGCAGTGCTTTCACGGTGTCCTATAAATTGTTACATTGTATTTGCATTTTCATTCTGTTCCTTGTTTTTTTTTTTTTTTGTTTTTTTTTTTTAGGGTTTTACTGATTTATTACAGAGGGCACAAGAACGAGAGAGAGCATTTGCAGGGACTGGGGTGGGGCTGACGTAGAGGAGGAAGAAGCAGACTTCCCGAATCAGGGTGCCCTATGTGGGGCATTGATCGGGACCTGAGCTGCTTACCCAGCTGAGCCACCCAGGCACCTCTCTACTCCTTGTATTTTTAAAAAATCTCCCTTGAGACTTCTCTTCGACCTTGGATTATTCATAAGTGTCTGGTTTAGTTTCCAAATATTTGGAAATTTATCTATTATCTTGCTGTTACTGCTTCTAGTTTGATTTCATTGTGAGAGAAAGCACTTGTGTGATTTAGATTCCTTTAAATTTGTTCAAGTTTGCTTTATGGTTTAGGATGTGCTCTATCTTGGTATATGTTCCATGGGTACTTGGGGGGGAAATTGTATTCTACTGTTGTTGAATGGAATGAATTTTCTATAGATGTTGATTAGATCCAGTTGGTTGATGGTGGTCTTGCATGTTCTGTAATGATGCTGTTTTTCTGTCTAGTTGTTCTATTAGTTTTTATGAGATGAGTGAGGAAGCTGAAATTGTGACTTTTATGTGTTTCTCCATTCAGTTCTGTCAGCTTTTGCTTTGCATGTTTTGTAATTCTTTTATTTGGTGTATACATCTTTAAGATTGCTAAGTATTCTTGGTGGAGTGACCTTTTTATATTATGCAATGTCCCTCTCTGTCCTTGGTAATTTTCTTTATTCTGAAGTTTACTTTTCTGATATTAATATTGTCAGTGCTGCTTTGTTTGTTAATGTTTGCATGATGTCTTTCTGTATTTTATTTTAAATTTGCCTATATTACTATATTTGAAGAGTTTCTTATATACAGCATAGAGTTGGTCATGTTTTTTAACATACTGTTATATCTTTTATTGGTATATTTAGACCATTTACATTTAATATAACTTGATTTGTTAGTTTAATCTGTTATATTTTACTTTCTCTTCTGTTTTTCACTTCTCCCCATTGCCTTGTAGGTTTACTTGAACATATAATAGAAATCTAATTTGACTTATCTTCAATTTTTTAAAAAAATATTTTTCTCTGTATATCTTTTTCTATGGTTGCCCTAGGTGTGAAATTTTAAGACAAAAAGGAATGGTTTCTTCGTTGACTTAATTGCCATTTTTTTGTTGTAGGAGCCTTTAACTTGTCACTCCAGCTATCTTTAATCTACTTGCATTGTGTTCATTGCCATTGTAGTTTTTAATAACTTTGTGTCCATATACCTAGATAAGTTTACTATTTTTATATTAAACTGAACTGGATTGAGGCAGGGAATTCCCACCAAAAATCTTTGTCTAAAATAGTAAATCCTGTCTCTTTCAGTACTCATTTCATTTGAGCAGGCGGCCATGTCTTAGTAGGTTTAACGTTTTTTGCAGTAATTTGACTTTTGTTTCATTGTGGTACTTTTTTTTTAAATCCTTTGTGGTTTATAATAGTATTTTGGTAAAAATATAGAGTTGGGTTTTCCTTTCCTACCCTAGAGAGCTGTTTATCTGTACTGCTATATTCACTGGTATGCTGTAGGTTTAGCAGCTCATAGTTTGTCTTAGAATCAGAGGGTCTGTTACTGTGCATACAAGACTGTATATTAAGTGTAGCTTCTTTGGGTTTATAGTTTTAACTATAGTTATATCGTTTTAGTAATTTTGTAAGGTAGTGTTTTGCATTGTAGCCAGTAAATATTTGTGGAAATGAATACTTACTGAGAATACAAATTTTATTTCCAGCGTCATGATTTAAAATTAAATTTTTTCCCTTCAGAGTGACAAAAAGAGTAGTCCCCAGAAAGAAGTTAAATATGAGCCTTTTTCTTTTGCTGATGGTAAGTGGAAAAAAAATCATTTCAATTGAGTTCTCTGTGTGTATATTTGTGTGTTTAAGGTAAAATTACTGTCTTGACAAACTTACCTATTTTTTTTGATATCATGCTTTTTTTTAAAAAAGAAAGATTTCTTAAAATACGTTACCTTAAATTAGACATGCAGTAAAAATCAGTCTATTTATAGTTCTGTGAATACCATACTTCTTAAAATACCTTCCATAAATCCTTAACTTTGAACTGTAGAATCTTACTGAATTCTAATAATAGGCTAACCTTCAGACTTCTTGCTTGCTACCTAGCTGGAGAAAGCACATCTCTTCATTGTCTAATATTGTGGGATTTACATCTTTCTTTAGACATTGGCTCCAATAATTGTGGATACTATGACTTACAAGCAGTGTTAACACATCAGGGAAGGTCTAGCTCTTCTGGCCATTATGTATCATGGGTGAAAAGGAAACAAGGTAAGGATTCTGCTTTTTGTTTCTGGTTTGTTTTGTTTGTTTCCCCAATTGTTTAATTATTTTAGCAGTTTAGTACAAATTTTATAGCACAGCGGTTTTCAAACTTTTTAGTGTCAGAACCTCTTTACATTCTTAATTGTTGAGATCCACAAAGAGCTTTTGTTTGAGGATTCTGTTTAATATTTACTATAATAGAAATTAAAATTCAGAAATTAACTAATTGGAAACTGGCAGTAATAAACCCATTACATACCACATAAGTAACAAAGATAACAGTATTTTCCAAAAACAAAAAAACAGCAAGAAATAGTATTGATTTGTTTTTGTAGGCCTGCTTTGTCTGGCTTATTAGGAGACAGCTGGATCCTCCTGTTTCTGCATTTAGTCTCTTGCTTTATCACACATCCTGTTTCTTCTGGAAAATTCCAAAGCACACTTGAAAGAATGAGGGGATAAAGGCAAATAATGCTCTAGTGGTGATAAAAAAAATTGTGACCTTCATGGTACCCCTGAAATGGTTTTGAAAACCTGAGTGGCATCTGGATCACACTTTGAAAACCATTAGTATGGCAGGTGGAATACTGCTGTACATAATAAAATTACTCAGTACCTTTTTTGGAATGGAACTGAGAAAACCATGTAATAAAATATTAATTTCATTTTCTTCTCTTGCTCTTTAGATGAATGGATTAAGTTTGATGATGATAAGGTCAGCATCGTGACACCAGAGGATATCTTACGGCTTTCTGGTGGTGGAGACTGGCACATAGCATATGTTTTACTCTATGGGCCTCGCAGAGTTGAAATAATGGAAGAGGAAAGTGAACAGTAATCTTCATTTTAGCTATTTATGTTTAGGTGTGAAATAAATGTTATTTGTTGATCATTTCTATAATCCAGAGCTGTAGAGGAAGATATTTAGGTGGTGTTATGTGTTTCCCCTCTCATGTGGAACAAAAGAGGGTAAAGCAGGCCACTCTGGATCAACCTAAAAAAATTACAGAAAAAAGGAAATTGCCTTTGGGACTGTGTTGCCCTGTACAAAGGTTGTAGGAAGACATTTTAAAAAAGCTTATTTCTTGCATTAATCTTTAAAAATTCTGATTTGAAATGCCTTTCAGCCATTACCTTCTGTGATAAATTTTTTCCCCCTGCCTTTTCAGCCCAGGATTCAGCAAATCAGATGTTTATTGCACACCTACTACTCTTTTTGTTGTTGTTGTTCTTGCATGGTTCAAACCACCAGTGATTCATAGCTGCCCATCCTTTGCCTTATCTAACAAAAATTTTGCCAGGAAGGTGGAAAGGAAGTAAGTGTTGCTCTCATTGTGTTACTCAGTGCTGCTGCCCACACCCATGGAAACATGGGTACAATCAAGTATTTGTCCAGCCTGACTGTTGCTGGCTTTTCATGACTTTAAAATAAATTGTGATCAGTAATAGTACATTTGATTATACATTCATTATTGTGTCTCTCTGATGTACTATGGTTTGTATATTTAACTTGGCAATGGTTTTGTAGTAATCAACCTTAAAAAACGTTGACAAGCTCTGGTTGCTTATTTTTAGAAAATGAGGATATTTAATAAAAAAAAAAAGAGGGACTAACAGCTTCTGACCTCAAGTCTTTTGTCTGAGTGTTGGAGCTTGGCTTGTTTAGGTGTATTTAATAGCAAGCAGTTGCTGCACATGGTTAGTTTTACTCTGCTGTTAAGCATCCATTTAAAAATGTTCTCTTCTGCCTTCTCACATTATGTTCTGTTTAAAAGAAATATAAAGTTGTAAAATTAATGGAGTTCTTTGGATGCTGAATGCAACGATGTTTATTGGTCTCTTTTCTTTGGCTCAGTTGATGTCTTTACTCTCGTCTAGTCCCAAAATCTTAATGTCTTATCTCAGAATTGAATAACAGCAATGATTTTTAAAGTGATGGTGAAAGTGCCAAGAGTAAGTGATGTTTCATTGTGGTAGGTTTCTTATATTTTAACACATTCTAATTAATTAATTCCTCACCTTTGTTTCAAGGGCCCTGATTGCTGGACAGAGGATAGGAAATTAGCTATTTGTCTCTGATTTTGAGTGAGGTGTATAAAATGAAGTTTGGGGATTATCATGAAATCTTATGCTTATACTTATGCTGTCTTCATGCTCTGCAGAGCATAGCACTGGTAACTATTAGATTCCTAGAGAATAGTGGCCATTTTCCTCTCAACTTTGAACAATGTGATAATATCTGAGAACGCTAGGGGATAAAATGATTTCGGGGAAACTTATTTGTATGTAGCTTCTTCAGCTAAATGATAGTTACTGGTAATCAGTACTCCCTTTGCCTTGGTGGAGAGTGCAGATTAGAATGGGGAGGAGGAGACCCTGAGAAGTGTAATGATTCTTAGATATTGTTATGATGCTTGTGACTCTGACTTTCTTATTCAGTCTTACTTGGTCTGAACAATTCTGAGGACATAAATTTAGCAATTAGAATTCTAGTTTCTGATTTGCAGGATGCTGTAGTTGGTAGATAGATGAGGTAGGTTTAGAACAAAGTATATGCCTTGAATGGAATTAAAAGTTTAAAACTGTAATTCCTTATAAAAATTGATTTCATTTTATTTGATCCAAATAAGCATTATTCCAAAGATTTTTTTTTTTTTTTTTAAAGAAATTGGACCTATACTGTGTTTTAAATTTTATACCCTTAAGTAAGGCTGTTTTAGAGTTCAGCCTTGCATATAAGTTCTTTGAGAAGGGGAAAGTGGTTGAGAAAATGTCAATTCCTGAGTGTGCCTTCTATGCTGTGCCATGAGCACTGAGGCCCTTCTGCTATTAGAGCAGTGGTGTATCACTGTTGACTAGCCAGTGAGGTTACGCCCAAGCGAGAACATTTATGGTAGAATATCCACTTAGTAGGCTTTCAGGATACAAAACAATAATGCCCTAATGTTAGACCCCTATAATTACACTTAAGTGGCAACAAGAAAAGTAGATGGTACTGTTTCCAGCCATTATTACATAGTGCTTTGCTGTTTATAGATTGCTTTTACCTACATCTCAACCTTCACATCAGTCCTGGGAGTATGCAGCCCTATTTTAAGGACTTAGGATTTTTTAGACTTCATCCTATTTCCTCTAAAGTTGGGGGCTGGCAAACATTTTCTGTAGTGGGTGGGGTGGATAGTAAATATTTCCAGTTTTGCAGACCATATCTTTGACATAACTAACTTCAGCTGTTGTAGCGTAAACGGAGCTGTACTTAAGTCAGCAGAGTTGTGTGCTGCTCAAATTTTACTTGTAAAAATAAGTGGGAAATGGGCTATCGTTTGCTGATCCTCTGCTTTAAAGCAAAAATAAGACTAGAGCAGTCATATGATTTCAGAAAGTCATTCTGGGATTTCCAGAAGAGCAAGTTAAATTTTGTAACTACTAATGGCATGTAGGAAACGCAGTTGGCATGGTGTATCTTAGGAAACACCATGCTCCCTAAAGATTGCTTAGTGACTTTCATTATATTTTAACAAAAATATGTGACCTTGAAGTCACTTTATTTAGTCCACTTTCCCAGCCTATTCCCTTCTCCTGAAACCCTGAGATCAGTTATCAAGATACACATTCTGTTATTCTTGGAGCACCAGGCAACTGTACAACAACTGTTACAAAAATGTTTATTGTTTACCAAAACCATTGGACCTCTTATCAAATGCTGCTTGGTAACAAAATCTTATCACAGTTTTAATAAAAAAAAAAAAAAAAAAGAAAGAAGCTAACTATTTGTCTCATTGTCATTAGTTAGACTTTCTGCAAGGTCACTTAATCCGGACTTATTCAGTGCATTCATCAGATTCTCAGGTGTTGCATGTACTCCCTCCTGATCTTGCCAGGCGACCAGTAGCTGCTTAGCTCTCATCTTCATGTCTTCGCTGTCACACTCAATTTGTCTAATTTCCGAGTCTTTCATTTCCAAGTAGGGAGCCAGGATCTTCCATTGCTCGCCCAGTTTACTGGCAAACGCCTCTATTTGTTCCCCTGTTACAGGTTTGTCTCGTCGGACATCAGGGCCTAGGAAACACAGGAGATGTGAATTATGTACAAAGTGTGAGGACATGTACAGTTCAAAATATACAACAGAACTGGGAAGATACAGGGCCACTGAACTATTAATCACCTTTCATAAGCTTTATTTTAGAAGTAGAATAATTCCTTTCTGTATTTTCCATGGGGTAAATACTGTTCTAACAGACATGATCACTAGGTAGCAGTACTTTTAAAATGAAAGCTGTTGCCTTTATTTTAATAACGAAGGCCTCCCCTGAAAAGCAGCTAACTGCCCCCCTCCATTAACAGGTGAGTCGCCCTCAAAATGTAAATACTTCCCTTCCCATCACTTCTAAATTTTATTGCATAAAGTGTAATATTTTAGAAGTTGTCAAGCAATGTTTAAAATTCCTCACTATAAGAAACAGCTGAGATAAATGTTAGAAGTTGAGAAGTAGATCAAATAACGTACCTCTCAACAAAGAACCCCAATCTTTTCCAATTTTGTAAAATAGCCAAGAAAATTCAATTCTTACTTTCATTTTCCTTCAGTAAAGCATCATTATCTTCCTCATCTTCATCCTCACCTGTTTTTATTTCTTCAGAAGGAGGCTAAAATGAGGAAGAAGAAAGTTTAAAAGAATGCCAGCTTGTAAAATAACTGGGGGATACTACTGGTTTAGACATGAGTGGCTGAGATTCCACATACAGGGCCCAGAACTTTATCCTTGAGCACGATACATGTGAATGTCTGGTAAGGATCACGAATGTGGGATGGTGTTAACCTGGAGAAGGAGTGGATGGGAAAGACTCCTCTTCCCCCACACCTGGGAAAAAGGGAGCCACTAAGGAGTATGGGAAGATGAAAGATGATTTGCAAACATCTAGTGTACAGTAACAATGGACTAGAGAAAACTAGGGAAGCAACCAGGTCCTTAAAAATTGAGAAATTCTGCAGGATAGTTTTACCATATTGTAGTAATACAATGAGAAAATTGTATTGGCAAAGAGAACAGAGTAGAAAGGTCAAGGTGCCTACTGCTACCCGTAAGAGATCCTGTTTGATAAAAGACAACACACTGGCAGACAGGAGAAATTCATGTCTGAGTTTACAGGTGAGATAACTATTTAACCAAAATACTGTGAGCTTTAAAATTAAATTACATGCTTTACAAAAAGATTTATCAATAAATGTACACCAAAATGCATTTTTCCTTATTCTTAAATATGAAGGTTTGTAGGTGGTTTTTTCCCATACAATGAACTATAAATTCAGCTTCTTAGCGATAGTACTTTTAAGTAAGATAACAACTAAAGACTATGAAAACGCTGATGGATATTACTTACTGGTAATTCCTTTGCTAGCTTTATTACCATGTTTTCGAGATACTCTGGCAAACTTTTAAATTGCTGGTTGGTTGGCTGGAAGAAGTGAGGGCTTCTCCGTGCTAATAGTCTCAGGGCTCTCCAACCATAATTTGAATTGTTCACAGCCCTAGGAAAAGAAATGTCAGTCTTGTAATTTTGGGTTTTTTTTAAATTTCTATATGCCTTCCAGTTTAGAATATAGAATGTCCCACAGTAAATTAGGTTAAGTAGCTGAAGGCACCATTCTCTTTATTCTGATTTTATTCCTAAAGAACCTCTAAGGGTGCAGTACACTTACAAATGAACATTAGAAATCAGAATCTGATGAGGCAGGTTCTTATGCAACAAACACATCTGGAAAGTTTATATACATTTTACTTTAAAAAGCTGGTATGTGATAGTAATGAGGTTCTGTGTGCAGGACAGTAATCATCTACCTCTGGAAAAAATAGGTTTACTATATTCAGTGAGTTGATATACTGGCAATGCCATCTAAAGGTTTTGACCATATTCAGTATGTCATTTTCCGTTTATATAAACATCTCATTTTAATTTGCTTAATACCAAACTCAATGAATAAAAATGGTTCCAAAACCAAAAGGGGGAAACCTGGAATAGCCACCCCAGTGAGCAGTGATGACAGAGTCCACAAACTGTTCCCTAATGAAGCACAGCAGTGCTGCACAGGGAGAATGGAAACCTCACAAATGCTAAAAATAATGTTCCAGAACCAGCCATGCTGCAGAAGAATCCAGGGCACAAATTGTGAAGATCCCCCTAAGTTCTTAAGGATAGCAACTGGTTTATTTAGTCCTCTCTTACAAATGAGCCTCTAATTTTAACAAGTGCTAAACTTGCAAAACTACTCTTACACTGTGGTCTTGCCAACTTAATGTCATAGTATAAGGCTTTGCCTGATCAGTTAACCAGCCTATCTCTCTGACAACTTTCCATTTAAGCAGTTTCAGTCTTTTTAAGCATTTTCAAAATTCCCCACCAGTTATACATACAAACTTTCTTACTCTCCAGGAATCCATAACACTCAGGTTCTGAAACCAAGGTTCGTGGAGAACTATCTAACCTGCATTCACTCAACAACACTCAGACCTTATGGGTACCCTGAACACTTGAGACACTATAATCTTGCAGTCAGAAGCAGGGCCTTGAGGCCAGAGTGATTTCCTGGCTCTGGCATTTACTAGATGAGAACTTCAATACATGATTCACTCTCTGCCTCACTTTGTTTAACTGTAAAATGGAGATAGGGGCAGTTTCTACCATAGAGGTAAATACGGTAAGTGCTCAGGGAGTCCCTGACAGACAGTGAATGTGTAAATGTACTGGCAAGTATCACTGCTATTGATAAACACAAGGTATAAGAATTTCACACAGTGGTAAGGATGAGAACATAAATGAAAATTTCAGGCGAGGAGCTTTCGGCCCAGGGAAAACTGCCCTTAGGCAGTATCTCCAAGGAGAGATGAAGTGAGCCCATACCACAGGAATAGCCTAGGCAGAAGTTTCAAGTAACATAATAGCAAATGCCAAGGTCCTGAAGTGGAACGACCTTTTTGAGTCGAAGAACAGAAACCTGGCTGGTGAAGCAAGAGCAGAGAGAAAATGAACAAAGGAAATGTGGTTCAAAGTTGGCAGCAGCCAAACTGAGGTCTTTTAGGCTCCAGTAAGGAGTCTGGGTTTATTCCAGGCAGTCACTGAAACAGTTTTAAGCAGGAGACCAGACTTTTTGAGTTTAAAAATCACAATTCTCATGCTGGAGAACTGACCAGAGCATCCTTCATTAAGAGATCATAGTAACTAACTCATAACTAGTCACAAGGTCACACTAGTAACAGCCCTCTATTTACTGCATGCTAACTACATGTCCTATGTGGTTCAAAGTGAATCATCTTATTTAATCCTCAGAATAACCCCCTGAAATGGGTGTTATTACTACGTAGCAATGAGAGAACAAGCAGAAAGGGGTTACAGTTGCCCTAGCAGTCTAGCCAATGAGTGACCAAAGTGTCTTGGATTGGAACCCAGGCAATCTGACAAAGCCCTTGCCCTTAAAATATGATACCACAATGCCTATTTAAAACCATGGGGCTGGGGAACCTGGGTGGTTCAGTCAGTTAAGCATCTACCTTCGGCTAAGGTCATGATCCCAGCTCAGCAGGGAGCCTGCTTCTCTCTCTCTGCTTGTGCTCATTCTCTCAAATAAAATCTTAAAATTAAAATTTAAAAAAATTTAAAAAAGAAAAAAAGAAAGAAAAGAAATAGCCATGCGGCTAGGTACATGGGTAGCTCAGTTAGTTGAGGGCCCAGCTCTTAGTTTCTGTTCAGGTCATGATCTCAGGTTTGTGAGATCAAGTCCCACGCAGGGCTCCACCCTCACCATGGAGTCTGTTTGAGAGTCTCTCCCTTTGCCCCTCACCTTGCTTGTAAACTCTCTCTAAAGTAAGTAAATAAATAAACTCTTAAAAAAAAGAACTTTTAAAACGGCTATGTGGTGTTGCCTAGATTAGATGAAAAACCCGAGACTGAGCCCTAAGTTTACTCCAAAATCTGGGAGTTAGGCAGAGTGGATGGGGAGCCAGCTCTTACGCAGCGAGGCAGGAGTGTAGTTGAGTGGGTGTCAAGAGAATACATTATGGAAGGAGAGAAAAGTGGGAAATGCTGGGAGGTTGAAAAAAAGATGCTATGACCTTGACAACCGCTACCTCAGTGGAGGGACAGGGAGACTACCCAGTGGCAGTGAGCTGACAAGGGAATGGGGGGTGAGGAAATGAAGGCAACAGCTATCAGCATGTCTCAGGAGGCACTGATTTGAAGGGGAAAAGAGGATTATTCGCGGGAAGGTGGAGGCCCAAGGCGATTGTTCTTAATTTTCAAAACAAGTGTGATTCTGTCATGCTGGTCAGTGGGCATGGCCACTGAAATCAGGAATGTGTACCTACATGAACCTGGTACATAAATTCACCTAGGAGGAAAAGTACTCACCTATCAATGGTCTCCCTTGATTAGTGTTCTAATGTACATACAATTCCTAAAAAAATATTGTAGAATGTTAGCTCATAATAAATACTACTTACTTGTATTCATTTTCAACCATGTTCTCAGGGTCTGCCTGTTCAATGGCTTCTTCAAAAAATTCCTCCAAAGTTGGCATGTATTCCCTGAGTGTTAAAAAAACAACTAGTGAGGATCATATATGTCTGTTCTTAATAATAAGTACTCCTAAAATAGTGGCAATGAAAGATCCTAATATTACCCACACTTGAGTTATGTTACTTAGGAACTCCCGATTTTTTAAGGAGGTAAATGACTCAGAATGGAACTTCTCAAAGAGGACAACAGTCAGTGCGCTCCTGCATCATGTCATATACTACACTCCATGTAATGTCTCACTAACAGTCACTGGGCTCTATCCTGTAATATTACTTGGTCAGGGGCAGCTGGGGCTTTCACAGCATTTGAATTTCCCCAGCAAGGAGGAAAATGTCACATCCAGTGTCCGTATTCAAGGACTTTTTTTCTTTAAGCCAGAATTCATAAAACCTACACTAATACCCAGGCCACACTGAGATTTATTTAACTGTGAGCTTATTTTAGGTCATTCCCATGAAAGTGTGGTTGGTTTTTAATTGTCTCTTTCCGGAATTTGGTTTTAGAAATAAGATTTTGATACAAGCAAATAAATAAGACCCAAGGGTCTGATTATAAGACATTTTGACTAAAAACTAGAAAAATGGGCTCTGTAAGGAAAGCTCAAGCACCCAATCTTAGAACTTTCATTACAATAACACACTCTCTAACTAGTAAACATTAAGAGGGCTGGAAGGTTTCCTTGGAGTTGACCACCACTCTTTTATCTATCACACTAGACAAAGCAAGGGGACACTAAAATCCCAACCAGACTATCATTGATCAGTGTTTGGAACCATTTATTAGTTTAAAAATTACTTATACAATTGATCCTTGAACATCACGAGTTTGAACTGTGTGGGTCCACTTATTTGTGGATTTTAAAAAAATAAATACAGTACTCTAAATGTGTTTTTTCTTCCTTAATATTTTAGTATTTTTTTCTCCAGCTTCCCTTACCTTAAGAATACAGTATTTAAGAATACAGTATATAATACATATAACATACAAAATGTATTCATGTTTTGTATATCAATATATCACCTATACATGTTATGAGTAAGGCTTCCAATCAACAGTAGGCTACTGAAGTTTTGAGGGAATCAAAAGTTACTTATGCATTTTTTACTGTGTGGGGGTTGTCACCCTAACCCCTGTTCGAGGGTCAACTATACCACGAGCAATCAAGCAATCAAGACTAAAAACAGAACAAACCTCCCAGGCACTGCCATATATATGTATGTGTTTTACAAATACAAATATATAAAAATAACTACAAATATATATATATGCAATTAAAATATATACAAATAAAAATACATACAAATAAAAAAACCTACCAGTATTTATGTAGTGTTTTACAGACACTACAAATACAACTCCCCTTTCTGATCTCGTTCTCTTTCCCCAGAGGTGGCCGCACTTCAAATCTGATATTTATCACTTAGGTTTTTTTTTTTTTTTTTTAATTGAGTGTATACTGTTTTGAAGCTTTTCAAACTTCTAACCCTGATTTTTCTGAAGCATGTCTATCGGATGCAATAGTCCTCAACCTCATTCTGATGCCCGACCCCTACACAAACATATCACACATTATCCATTCTCCCTTTGATATTTAGGTGGTTCCCCATTTTTGCTATGACATTGCTAAATGAACATCCTGGTACCAGTCTCATTTGTGCAGGTGAACGAGTTTCTTTAGACACTATGGTCTTCAAACCTCTCCTACAACCCACAGTAAGGAATTAACTTGATATTACAACCCAAAACACAAATGCAAGTATGTGTATCATAATATGTAAGTAAAACTAATGTTTCACAAAAATGTATTTTGTTCCACTAAGAAAAATGCCAGTAGCAACTAATGAACTGACCTCACAAATCAGCAATTCTCAACTTGTAGTTTTAAAAGAACTACTTTAAGATCAACCAACCCAGGAGTGGAATTGTCAGGATGTATGGTATGCACATCTTTAATTTCTAGTTACTTCCAAATTGTTTTCCAAAGTGGCAGTACCAATTTAGGCTCCCACCAGCATCACTGGCATATGATTTTTTTTTTTTAAAGAATTTATTTATTTGGCAGAGAGAGATCACAAGTAGGCAAAGAAGCAGGCAGAGAGAGAGGGGGAAGCAGGCTCCCCGCCGAGCAGAAAGCCCGATGTGGGCTCCATCCAAGGATTCCAGGATTATGACCAGAGCCAAAGGCTGAGCCATCTAGGGGCCCCATAGGATTTCTTTGATTCTGGCGTTACTTAGAAGTATCTGAAAGCTTTTAAAATATATTTTGTTACTCACGTAGAATTTCAATGCATTTCTGGGAGTGCCTAGGTGGCTCAGTTAAGCGTCTGCCTTCGGCTCAGGTCATGATCCCAGGGTCCTGGACTGAGCCCTGCATTGGGCTCCCTGCTCAGTGGGAAGCTTGCTTCTCCCTCTCCCACTCCCCCCTGCTTGTGTTCTCTCTCTTGCTGTCAAATAAATAAAGTCATAAAAAAAAATGCATTTCTGTTTTCTGTAAGACAAGTCTGTTAATCATCTTGTTAAATCCCAAGTTTTTTTGAGCAAACTTTCTAATACTGAAAGTACTGAGTGTCAAAATTCTAGTAAAACATTTTGCAGATGTGTCAAAATGAAGTGTCAGGATGATGGATTGGTTAATTTCTCATTCTAATTCTGTCAGTTTCTTGAAACTATATTTTTTAGAAACAAGGCTTAGAATATCTATTTCTGATGCATTTTTTTCTTGTATCTTTCTGCACTTTTAAGACTCTTCTGTCTGATATCAATATAACTATCCTTCCTATATCAGTTTTCTTTTCTTTTTTTTTTTTAGTTTCAGCCTTTCCATATCCTTAAGGTGTTTCTTACAAATAACATATAGATGGGCTTTTATGTATTTATTTATTTTTAAAGACTTTATCTACTTGACAGACAGAGATCACAAGTAGGCAGAGAGGCAGGCAGAGAGAGAAAAGAGGAAAGCAGGCTCCCCGCTGAGCAGAGAGCCCGATGCGGGGCTTGATCCCAAGACCCTGGGATCATGACCTGAGCCGAAGGCAGAGGCTTAACCCACTGAACCACCCAGGTGCTCCATAGATGGGCTTTTAAAATAGAATACCAACTTCTATCTTTGAACTAGAAAGTCCATTTCCCTTTATTGTTGTACCTGAATTTCTTTTAACTATATTTGTTTTATACCTAAGTTCCATCACTTGTTTGTTATGTACGTCTTTCTCCTTGCCTATTTTTATTTGATTGCTTGAGTTTTCTTACTTCCTTTTGTTCTCATCTAAAAGCTATATATTCTGTTTCTTTTACATACTTAGCAAGCATGCTTAATAGAAGTTGTTATTCATTATCTCTATCTTCATATGTAACATTCTAGTCTAATATTTAACATGCCTATTAAATCTTAAAATTTCAATGACTTTTTTTTTTATTGCTAGAATTTTTTTTTCAAATTTATTTGCTCCTGAGAGTGTCCTGTTCCTTTTTAAGTTTCAATTCCTTCTTCTATATCTTTAACTATCTTTTTTTTTTTTTTTAAAGATTTTATTTATTTATTTGTAAGAGAGAGAGAGTGAGAGCGAGCACAGGCAGACAGAGTGGAAGGCAGAATCAGAGGGAGAAGCAGGCTCCCTGCGGAGCAAGGAGCCCGATGTGGGACTCGATCCCAGGACGCTGGGATCATGACCTGAGCCGAAGGCAGCTGCTTAACCAACTGAGCCACCCAGGCGTCCCAATATATCTTTAACTATCTTAAACATACTTATTTTAAGCTGTATTTACTGGATGTTTTCATTATCTGAAGTGGTTGTCTAACTTCTGTTGTTTGTTTTGTTTGTTCTACCTGCTGATTCTTTCTCATGGTATATTGTTTTCTTGAATGTTTTAAGTTCAGATGCTTGAGTATCTTCAGACTTCTATCTGTAGGATCCTTGTATGGCTTAGGTTGAAGGTATGACCTCCAGAAAGCTTTGTAACATCAGACTGAGACATCTGAATTCACCCCCTCAGCTATGGCGTTCCTTTACAGGCCAGTGGTATAAATTCAAACTGGAGGACTGCATGACAGCAGACCTGTGGTTATTGTTTCTCCAGGTGGACTGTTTTTCTTTTCACCCACACCTCAGCTAGAAATGGACAAGCTTATTTCCTGGCCCAGTGAACAAGTCCCACCTCCCCAGTATGCTCTTTGTTTATGTTTAGTACAGTGCTTCAAGGGCCTCAGTTTTATTCAAAGGAGACTCAGTAACAACTCTGCAGGCTGAAGGCCCTACTTTCTGTCTTTCATGGCTCTTAAAACCCAAGCTCCCTGGCTTCCCAAAGTGGGATGCATCGGCAAGCTTTCCAGCTAGAAACACCCATATTGGCTCATACTTTGGTTTTTGGTTCCCTAACCTTCTTCTTTTGTGAATTTGTATTTTCCTGTGATTTCTAAAAGTATTTTATCCACACTTCTAGGTGTTTCATGGTGGGAAGCCATAGTCTGCTATGCCAAAATCAACCATAACAAATTAATTTCATTCACTTAACATTTGAGTAAAGCAGTACCTCATGTGAAACATGTTAAACTTGCCTTGTCTCTGATTTGCAAGCTTCCATATTATCAGGACAGAGATTCCAAAGCCTTGTTAACTCCTCACTGCAAAACAGACACATAAAAACATTTTTAATGGACATCATCCTCATATACCTTAAGGTTGCAAAAATACTTGAACAGTGAATTTTTAAGGGGTGACAGAATGAGCTTTAACTTTCTTCATTAATTTTTGGTATTTGGCAAACTTTCTACATATGCTTGTCTTTAATGATAACAATCATTTGTTCTAAAAATATTCAAGCAGAATATAAAGCAATGAATAATTAACTGGAAGGTAACAGAAATTGAAGGAGCATGGTACCTTGCAGCAACTGGAAGTGAGCTGGATCGATCTAATAGCAATTATACTGTCTGTGACATGGAAAAATCAGAACAGTCTAGAGCCATGGATTTGGGAAGCAGGAGACAAAATGGTAGCTTATCTATCTATGTGAATCCATGTAAAGGGCCCTTGAGATTGAGAGCGTGTGGTTTGTTTCAGTTATCTATGTATGTATCAAACACACAAAAAATGTGAAAAACACAGAAACTGGGGAGGGTCTTACACTAACATCTTAAAAAAAAAAAAAATACCATCCTACATATGGAGACAGGTAAACCTACTTTCCCATCAAAATCTTTTTGTTGGGTCCTTTCCCTAGGAAGTCTTCTGGTGCTGTTCTCTTGCGAGCTACTCTTGTTGGCTTGGTGTCTGACGTTCTGTGGTGAATAAAACACACTGGAATTACAAATGGATAGCACACATAAAAAGTGTTTAATGTAAAAGAAAATTCAATTATTGTTTTCTTCCCATAAAAACATAAATGTTTTCTATTATTATAGAACACTCATCAGAAGACAAAAATGCCACATCCAGGGACAAATTACAAGGAGTGGGTTTATACCATTTTTTCCCAATAATAATAGATTAATCTGTTCTGGAAACTTAATGACAAGAAATCTGAGGTGAAAGATTCAACTAGAAGTAAAAACGGTTGTATTCTTACAGAGTTAAACATTTGCTTTTTACTATGAAATACATATATACATCTGTACATGATGTAAAATAATCACGTCAAACTGTATTTTGAAATGTCTTTCTTCTCATAGTGCTTGAGATGAGTATATATTTACCTTTCTTTCACAAAACTTGGGCAGCCTTCATTTTTCCATGAGTTCCAGTTTTCTTCAGTATTTAATATATGCTGGGAAAAACACAGAAATTAATTTGTGTAATGAAGGCCTTTGAAATTCTATTTGGTGCTAAGAAGACTATGTAAATATAAAACACATACCTCTACCATCTTTGAAAATCTTTCTCCATCGGGGGGGTTTTCAGATAGTAGCTGTGATTAGAAAGAATATACTAAGCTTTCAACAACTTTCTGCATCATAGGAGTGGTTTGTAGGCAGAGGACCAAGAAGTGTTTGTGGTCTTGTACCTGAGCTTAACTTTATCCTTATTTTCCTATTTGGGGCTGAAACAAAGAAAATTCTAAATTTCCATTTTGTTCAATCATGGGTTTGTTGCATGTTGAACTTACTTGATACACTGATTTTGTAGTATCTTCAATCCAGAGTGATTGCTCATCAGTTAAAACATAGTTTGAACTAGGGAACAAAGCAACAAAAACGGGCTTGAGTTACAGCAATGTATATTCAATTTTAAGGCTTACATACGGTCTTATAAAAACCCAAGGCACATAATAGGTAAGTTAACCAAAAGTGTCAAATAGTGTCAAAAATTACCAAGATAAGAACAATCACAAATGAGAGGATTGTAAGAGAAAATTCTTGCATTTCATTTAAGATGGTTAGAATTTAAGACACAAAGGTATATGAAGGAGGATGACAATCAGTCTGATTAACTATGAACAGAGCAATGAGTGTTTCCTAAAATAAGAAATTTAATATGGAATGAAAACCTCAGAGAGAATAACAACATATTACTCTCCATGTTGTACATTCAGATACACTGCTCCAAAAGGCAATCAAAAGACAAGAACAGAGGGGCGCCTGGGTGGCTCAGTGGGTTAAGCCTCTGCCTTCGGCTCAGGTCATGATCTCAGGGTCCTGGGATCGAGCCCCACATCGGGCTCTGCTCAGCAGGGAGCCTTCCCCCTCCCCCAACCCCCGCCTGCCTGTCTGCCTACTTGTGATCTCTCTCTGTCAAATGGATAAATAAAATCTTAAAACAACAACAACAACAAAGACAGGAATAGAAAACCTTAGAGAAAGCTGAAGGCAGACCCAAAGTGTTAATGGGGACAATTACTCCAGCTTTCACTAGCACCGAATGCTTTATAGCCAGGCAGTAAACGGTGACAAACTACTGTGCCAGGATGAGCACTTTAGATGAGTTATTCATTTACTTCTCAGAATGAGAATGTATGCTTATTAAACAGAGACCATACAGATAAAGCTTGAATTCAAACCTAGGTCTGGCTCCAAAGTCCCTCCTCCTCCTGCCCTGCTATATTGAAACTCAACAACAGAAGGATAAGAAATAACATATTGAGTACTTGCTATGTGTCATCTTAAAATCACAAGTCTGAAAGCTGAACTGTACCCACTGTGTCATGAAAGTAGGATTCAAAGCTAGCAGGTAGTAAAGGCACGTTTTTCACACAACTAAAAATGCAACATTGCTTTGCAAACTTAAAAATGCCATCAAGTAATGATTAACTCGACTTCAATTATGGGTAGGTTAAGAGGCAGTGGTCTGTGCTGCAGGTGGAGGTACTTAGGAAGCCGAGGAGCTGATTAGGGTTTCTAAAACCCCAAAGAAACTGGAACTCCTCTGTTCTTCAAAGATTTACTTCACTTTTTTTGAGTTCTGATGTCTTAGACCGTTTCACACCTCATGAAAGTATTACAGGCTTAGTCTTCCCATCAGGTTTGGAGATGCCTGAGTGAGGTGAGAGGTGAATGGTGGAAGTCGGGCACAGAGATGCACCCACACAGCGGAGGACCCCAGCAACCTCAGTGCTCAGCACGTCTGACTGCCACTGACAGCAGATCTAGTCAACACCTTTCTCTGAAACAACGATCCTCACATCCAGAATCTCTAAGAAAAGCCTCTGACTATCCAGAGTTGCTGCAAAAGGAGATTTCAGGGATGTGACCCTCACGCATTAAATGTGTCTGATACATAAGAAAAATATATATGTGAGTCCTCTTTTAGAGAGGGCTGTTCAGAAATCATTTACTACCCACCCATATGAACTTACCTTTTGAATTTGACCTGCCCCTTGAGATACTGGAATAAAATGAGATATTGCAACAGGATGTGTCGACGAAAGTTACTGTCACTCAGTTGTAAATCCATCAACTAGTTGAAAAATAGGCACACAAACACAAAACACATTAAATTCAAGTTTTGCATAAAGGTATAGGTTATGCTATTGTAAAAATGAAAGATTTTAATTAAAAAAACATTTGCTGAGGGCTCACTGAGTATGAGGCATTACCGCACAAGCCCTGAGACAGAGGAACAAAGGCTTCAGAGTTTTTAGGCATTTTATGCCATGAGATATTTATGTTGGTACCTAGCACTATTACATCTGTGGTTCCGAAGTCAAGATGAAGCAGAGCAGAAACAGACATAGGTCAAAGCATGGCTGCCACGTGCTCATATATAAAGAAACGATGGCTAGAGAGTGGTCCATACATAGATAACACCAAGGGATGCTCATTTTTGTAGCCCTACGAAGTGCCTGCAACAGAGCTAGCTGGTGCTTAGTAATAAACAAGGAATTACAAGTGAAAAATCATCTGTGAATTAAGTGGGCTATTTCCTTCTATTTTAGAGAAAACTGTATCATATTTGTATTATCACAGAATCGGCAACAGAAAGGACTTGAAGGTCCCTTATGAGAAAGTCGTTCAACAACCTTGCCCCTAGGTGATCAATAAGAACGGCTTCCAGCATGAAGGCAGTCAGGCTGATTATGTCCCTAGAGCACTGAGGAACGCTGAAGTCTATTATCCACAAAGATGCCCTGCTTTGGCCTTCCTGAGCTAGAGCAACAATGGAAAGGTGCCTTATTTTAAATGAATGACCAACCCATAAGACACCTGAAAGCCCTAGGAATGGAATTCAGTTGAACGTCCTAAGTTCCTTTGGCTATATGCTTCCATTACCTAACATTCACTAGCCACTCCCACCTCCCCCCCCCACATTTCATTCATTATTTATTTTTTTCAGTGTTCCAAAATTCATTATTTATGCACCACACCCAGTGCTCCCTATAATACATGCCCTCCATAATACCCACCACCAGGTTCACCCCCCCCCCCCCCCCCCCCCCCTCCAAAACCCTCAGTTTGTTTCTCAGAGTCCACAGTCTCTCATGGTTTGTCTCCCCCTCCAATTTCCCGCAACTCACTTCTCCTCTCCATTTCCCAATGTCCTCTGTGTTATTCCTTATACTCCACAAGTTAAGTGAAACCATACGATAGACTCTCTCTGCTTGACTTTCACCTTTTTAAACATCACTGGCCTTCTAGTCTGGTGTGCCTCCCCTTTAGAGATTGACTCTTTGATTTTGTTATTTATCAGATTAACTACCTCATCCCAATCTGAATGGCACAATTCCCAGACTTCCTTTCCTACAATTCCTGGGTGACTTCATCATCCCCACCCAGGCTCTCAAGTTCCTTGACAGTTCCATGGATAGCCATGGCTTCTACTGTGGTCCTACTACCATGGCCAAAAGCTCAAGCACAGCTAGCTGCCCCAGCTCTGAAACCTTGAACTCACAATCCTCTCACTACAGCCTCCTATTCTCAGTCTCCTACTCAGCTATCCCAAGATACTGACTGAGACCTTCAGTCCCCGAACCCTCTATGTCCACCTGTCAGTCCCATTCTGTTTTTACTGTAACCCTATTTTGGTTGAGATAAGGGATCAGCAAACTTTTCTTGGTACATATTTTAGTCTAGGTGAGCCAAGAGGGCATATTATAAGATATTACACAGGAACTTTTATAAACATTTAAAATGAAAAAAACAAAACAAGCAGTCAGATTTAGCCTGTGGCTGCAGGTGGCTAAGCCCTGGTCCTGCCTTTTTGGTTTATCTATTCAACTACCTTGTTGCCAACTTCCTCAACACCTTTGTGCCACACTTCTGTCACATCTACGGTGCAAAATGGTAACCCCAGATCAGACTAAGTTACTCACCCTCTATCCACACTAAGACTTCCCATGCAGGATGCGGGTGAGCTGCCTGAAAGAAAATACAAACCACACAGCTCTGCAGATGGTAGCACAGCTGTGCTCTTGCCTCCACCTTAAAACTGGTCTCTAATCCGCAATCTTTCTTTACTCTCCAAGGCTATTATTCTCTCCTCTTCTCCACAACAAATCCTTTCGACTTATCAGAAGCATTACTTCACCACCCTCTCACTCTCAGTACATTAACTACGGACACCTTCAATGAAAAAAATATATTAAACTGGAAGCTTTAGCTTCACGCACATCTGGACATCCCAATCTCCCTAAATTAACTGAGTTTCAATGAGACTCTCAAAGAGCTCCTCAGCCTCTCCCCACCCTCATTGAACAGCCAAACTTCTTCAATGGCTACATTCACTGTTTCAACTCACCCCTCCACTTGCCATATCTGTGGCTTCCTAGTTCACCAATTCACTGACAGTGTTTTTGCCAAGATCATCAATGACTTATTGTTAGATTCAGTGAACACCCCTTGCTTGACCCCCTACCCTGGCCCCATGAACGCTTTTTTTCCCTCCACAAGTCCTCATCCTACTCTATGTGCTTGGCTTCCATGAGGACATACTTTCCCAGTTTTCCTCCAATCTCTCTGGCTACTCTTCAACATTCTTCCTCTTCCCTAACTATCCCACCCCTTAAATTTAATTGGTTTTCTTCAGGACTCAGTATGATGTTTTCTTTTCTTTTCAGTCTATATTTTTCCTTGAATTACCATATATAAACTGGTAACTATACTGTATAACAAATCTACACTCTCAACCTAGACTGTGTTCCTAATCTCCACATCTGTATACTTAGAGAAGCTGCTGTTTATCTCTATTTGAATATTCAACTGACACTGGATCAGATTTCATGTTCAAAGGAAAACACAGCAATTTTCCCCACAAAGTCTGCTCTTCTCCATTGTTGGCTAATTCAGTAAGAGGCTCCACTATCCATTTGCCTAGGCAACTCTAGGAAAACCGTCGGGTAAAAACACAACTATAAAGCACAGGGGCAAATCTCTAGTTGGAGTATGCAAGGAGAAACAAACAGGAGGTACCAAGACTCTGAGCCCAGTAAGAGACTGGCCTGTTCGAAGACCTAAAGTAGTTCAATAAGGAGTAACGACAGACAAGCCGCCTGGTTTGAAGAAATGCGCTGGAGTGGCTAGGTGCTGTGTACGAACTCTTCATCTATCTCAGGCTTTAAGTCCCACACATTTGTTTCTGTTGGAAGGTATTTTTTGATCGGAACAAAGGACTGAAAACCGGAGTCAACAAGACACTGAATCCGAGGCGGGAGGGGACAAGTGTGCTCATTCAAGCTAACTGCTTCACATTATGCTTCTGAAAACCAGGACCTCTGCAAGATCACACAGCTAGTTAGAGACAGAGCTGAGACAAACTGGCACACTCAACTGTACTCTTTCTTCCATAATGTGTATTTTCTAATTTCTACTTTTCTTTAGCTATTTAAAAAATTACACCAGTTACATCATGGGTCAAATATTTCTTTGTTGTCTTTGTTTCTTGAACAAAGGGCCTTTTATTGTCTAAGGACATCTGACTGCACATCTCAGCTCAGGCCTCAGCATTCCTGATTATTACTCTAAACCTAAATAAGGGTCATACTATTCTTCTTAGTCTTTCTGTGCCTTTCTGTCAATAAACTGTATATGTAAATAATATTCCTGGTAAAATTAAAATATGAAATTTTTCATTCCTATCACTTTACAGAAAGTAAAATCTGTACTAGAATAAATACTAAGCACATTCTCATTAAAATATTACTGACTTGTCATTAACACATTAGCTGTATCAAATTATTTAATTTTCAAATTGTGAAAAATTTTAAATTTCAAAATAGTACAGGTAAGTTATGTAATTTTCATGTCCCCCTATCCAGTAATGTATCAAATCCTAACATTTTCACCTGTTCCATGTTTGTTAAAGAGTTATTACTGAAACTGGTGAAGCCTCCTCGGTAACCTCCCTTTTCTGCTCCCCATCTTTCCCTCTACTGTGGTAAATGCTACCGTGCATTTGGTGTTTATGATTGTCATGAACATTTATACTAATACTACATAAGTAGTATCCATAAATAATATACTGAGATATTTTGCATGTGTTCAAACTCTATCTGATACATATTATTCTGCAATAAGCTATTTTCACATGACATTATGTTTGAAATTTATACAACTTAATACATGTAGCCCTAGTGCGGGGGTTGGCAAATTCCTGCGAAGGGCCAGTTAGCAAATTATTTTAGGCTCTGTGGGTCCAGAGTCTCCATCACAACCACTGCCTTCTGCTGTGCCTATGCAGAAGCAGCCACTGACAACATGCGGATAAAGAGAAAGCCGCTGTGGGCTCCACTAAAACTCATTTATAAAAACAGGCGGGAAGGGTGCCTGGGTGGCTCGGTGGGTTGAGTCTTGCCTTTGGCTCAGGTCATGATCTCAGGGTCCTGGGATCAAGCCCCGTGTTGGGCCCCCTGCTCAGCAGGGAGCCTGCTTCTCTCTCTCTCGAGCACTGCCTGCCTGTGATCTCTGTCAAATAAATAAATAAAATCTTTTAAAAAACCAACAAACACAAAAACCCAAACAGGTGGGAAACCAGATTTGCCGACCCCTGCTCCAGTGAATTCACTCTCAGTGCTCTGTAGCTTATATTGAAATGACTAGGTCCACCACTATTATGTTGAACAGAAATATTGTTAGTAGACATCCATGCCTTGTTCTTGAGTTTACTAGGAATATCTCTCAAAGTTTGATCATTATGTATGATACTTGTCACAGAGTTTTTATTAATCCCCTTAAGTTAGGAATATCCCCTTCTACTTCTGATTTGTTTTTGTACTGAACATTAGATTTTACTGTAAGAATTTCTTGTCATATGAGATATCATATAGTTTTAAAATATTTAAACCTTTAAACCTTAAGGCTGTTAATTTGGTATTAATCTTTCTGATGTTGAACTTACATTCCTGGGATAAATCCTATTTAGCCTATACTTAAATAAAATAATTACTTTTGATTTATTGAGTTAAATTTTTTTCATCTCTATTTGTGAGACTGATATATATATACTTCTTTCCTGTTCTATCCTTACTGGGATTTTATTTAAAAGTTACATCAATCTCATATTAAGGACCTGGTTGCTTTTCTTCTTCTTCTTACCTCTCAAAATTTTCACTTACATCTATTCCTCGAAGAGCTGATAGTATGTGAGTAAAAAAATCAGCCTGATGTCATTCAAAAGGTATCATTTTCTGACTACAATTTCTCTAATAATTACTTGCTTATTCAAGTTTTCTATTTCTTTCTGAGTCTATTTGGTGATTAGATTTTTCTACAGAGTTACTATTTCTTTAGATTTAAAAAGATATCAGCAGAAGTTGTTCAGAATACATTCTCATATATATTCACTATTTCTATGTTTTCAATTATGCCCATTTTTGTTATTTATTCATCTTATTGTTTACTGGTACCTTTTCACCTTTTTTCCTTTCAGGCCTGCTCTATAATATTTTTATAAATTGTTTCTATATAATTTTTCTTTAAAAAGAAACAGATTTTGGTTTTACTGAAGTCCTATATTTTCCTTGCTCTACTTCATCAATTTGTACAATTATTATTTACTTCTACTTTCTTAAGATCTGTACCTAGCTTCTCGAATGGTATTCTCAATTCGTCATTCTTAAATTTTTCATTAATGTAGTTAAAGGTGTAATTTTCTCTTTACTTCTCACTGTATTTGTAACCCACACATCTGACATTATAATACAGTTCTGCTATACAATAACTTTACAGCAAATTTAGAGTTTCCATTTTTGATTTCCTCTTTAATTCCTAGGGAAAGCTTTTCAACTTGGTAAGTTACCTCCTTTAAGCCATCCTTTTTATAGTTCTAATTTAACTGCACTGTGGCCAGAGAATGTGCTCTGCATGATATAGAACCTTTCAAATTTGCTAAGATTTCCTGTATGGCCTAGTACACAGTCAAATTTTGTGAATGTTCCATATGTATTAAAACAGAATAATTATCTCTATTTCTTGTGTACAAGTTTCCATATATACTATAATAAGCTTATTACTTTTATTGTTCAAATCTATCATATACTTCTTAATACTGGTCTGCTTTATCCATCAGTAAATCAAGATTATTTTTGTTGTTCAAATCTTCCATATACTTACTAATCATCCCATCAGTTTTGATTAAGGCACTTGATTAAAATTTATGATCTGCCAACTTCTCATAATTTTACAAGTTTTTTCTTTCACAATTTTACAAGTTTTTTCTTTTAGCTTTTAAATAGAAACATCATTTTTATTAACAAGTTAGAGCCACAAAAGACAGCCTCCAGAACAGAAATATGACAGTCCTAAGACAAGAGAGTGTAAAATCGTAGAGAAAGGCTAATACTCTTCACCCTCATCTCCCTCAGCACTATCCTCTCCAACCTCCTCAGAATCCCTCTCAAGAGCAGTCATGTCCTCACGGGCCTCAGAAAACTCTCCTTCCTCCATGCCCTCCCACACATACCAGTGAACAAAGGCACGCTTGTTCAAAGAACCTCAGGTCAACCTTACAGTCCAGGTGAGCCCAGGCCTCAGCAATGGCTGCGGTGTTGCTCAGCACGCACACAGCTTGCTGTACTTTGGCCAGGTCTTCACTGAGCACCACAGTGGGAGACTGCTTTTTTTCTTAATAGATTTTGAATGCATAGGAGTTCATGACATCTTGGTGACTCGTTAATGTAGTATCCTTTATCCTATTTAAGCTTTGTGCCTTAAATTCTATTTTATTTGGTATTTATGTAGCTGTTTTGTTGTTGTTAATTCTAGCTTCATATGTCTCTTTTCATCCTGTGTTCTTTTCCACATAAGCTACTTAGGTCTATTTTTCTTCATTCTTTTTTTTTTTCCTCTAAAGATTTTATTCATTCACTTGACAGACAGAGATCACAAGTAGGCAGAGAGGCAGGCTTGAAAGATAGGAGGAAGCAGGCTCCCCACTGAGCAGACAGCCCTATGTGGGGCTCGATCCCAGGACCCTGAGATCACTACCCGAGCTGAAGGCAGAGGCCTCAGGCACCTCTATTATTCTTCGTTCTTAATGCAACCCTTTGGAATTACAAAGCTTAGTTATGTATTGCACATGAACTAGGAAGGGGACAATTCTAAGACACAAAACTCTTTAAAAGGAAACTTCTGCTCCCTGGAAGACAAATAAACCAATGACAACTGAGTACATGGGAAGCTGAAAGCATCTGTATAGATATGAGTCTGTGTTTTACTCTTGAGCCCTCAGTGAAATGGGTTTCTACATGCCTTTTTTGAGCAGTGAGAATGTTTCCTTTCCTTGGTAAATAAGTGTCCTGTATAATCTCTAGTTTGCCTAATAACTTCTGATAAAAAGCTATCAATTTTAATATTAATAATTTCTTCTGTTGACTGAGTATTAGGCTCATTTTTTTTTGTTTTTGTGAAAGCCCACTGAATTATGGGTCAGGGAGTAGGAATCAGGCAGCAGTCTTTCTGATGCCTAAGTAGTACGGCTGTAGGAGTTGCAGATTTCGCCAAAAGTAATGAGTGTATTAGTATGAGGCATAAAATTCAAGTCAACTGCGTGTCTTGAGAGATTCTAAGAAAGTATAAAATCTCTCAAGTATATTAGAGTCCTTCTTAAATTGTTCAAAGACACCACTAAATTCCTTTTTTTTTTTTTGAGAGCACATACACACGTGTTGGGGGTGGTTGTGGCGGTAAGTGTGGAGGGACAGAGGGAGAGAGAGAGACTCTTAAGCAGACTCCCAGCTGAGCATGGAGTCTGACCCAGGGCTCAATCTCAGGACCCTGAGATAATGATCTGAGCCAAAATCAAGAGTTGGGATGCTTGGGCACCTGGGTGGCTCAGAGGGTTAAGCCTCTGCCTTCGGCTCAGGTCATGATTTCAGGGTTGTGGGATTGAGCCCCCCATTGGGCTCTCTGCTCAGCAGGGAGTCTGCTTTCCTCTCTCTCTCTGCCTGATTCTCTGCCTACTTGTATTCTCTGTCTGTTAAATAAATAAATAAAATCTTAAAAAAAAAAAAAAAGAGTTGGGACGTTTAACCAACTGAGTCACCCAGGTGCCCCAGCATCACTAAGTTCTTATGTTTCTGGGAGAGCTGTGAAAAACTCTTTTTGGACAATTAAGACAGAAATAAGCCACAACTCCAAATGCTTTGAATATAACCATTTTCTCCCCAAACCGGGAGAAATACAGGTTCCAGAGTTATTACTTTAAAAAAGTGCCATCATTTAAACTTTTAATTTTCACAAATGTTGGATATTGAATTAGGGTTTAGCAGACTAAACTGTAAAGCAGTTTCCTACCTGGAATAGGTTCATATATCTTATTCAACTAAATTATCAGACATCTGATTTCTGGAGAAAAAGAATATATAACCTATTACATAAAAACTAACAGACTTACATAGTACTCCTATTTATTAATAATTTTTTAAAAACTTTCCTTCAGAGGAAAAAAAAAGTTAAAAAAAAATGAAGAATCTAATTTTAAAGATCTCAGTGTCCCAGCTGAGTTACAGGACAAAGAAAGTATGTCCACAGCAAAGCAGAGATATTACCTGTCAACTCTTTTGCTTTAGTTAAAAAAGCTGCTTACAGCTATGGTTATAAATTAAAAGATTCTAAGAAAACCTTCTGTACTCATACTTTTAAGGAGATTTAGAGGACTTAATATCCCTCAGTAAAATAAATACCAAAAATTTACATTTTAAATCTCTTTCCCCTAATACATCAAATTAATGTAAAATACAAATTATTTATTTTAGTAAATGCAAGACTTCTTTTTGGCCTACAAAAGCCTAAATTAACTGGAATTTCCTAACCAATACAGGTTATGTGGTTACCCCTACAAAGATTTAGGATTACTTAAACAAACACAGGTGAACTAAATCAAGTTGTGATTAAATAACCAATGTCTCTCTTTATATATATTTAAACCTCAGACAATACTGCAAATTATGTGACTCTACTGAATACTCCTTTGCTATTTGGTAAAGTTTCAATAATCTGTAGTTTCCTTAAGAAACTTCTAAAGACATTAAAATTCAGATATGGAAAGAAATAAGAAGTACCTAACCACTATATCATTCCTATGTATGTTTGTGTGTGTGTTTTGAAGATTTTATTTATTTATTTATTTAACAGAGAGAGATCACAAGTAGGCAGAGAGGCAGGCAGGGTGGGGGAGCAGATTCCCTGCTGAGCAGAGAGCCCGATGCGGGGCTCAATCAAAGGACCCTGAGATCTGCTTGACCTGAGCCGAAGGAAGAGGCTTAACCCACTGAGCCATCCAATTCCTATGTGTTTTCAACCTAAGTCTCTCTCACTATATATAAACACATTTATCCTTCAGAACACTCAAATTAGGATGAAATCAGTGTGTACTTTTAAAGTACTTGATAAAATTATTTTATTTATTTTTATTTTTTTATTTTTTTAAATATTTTATTTATTTGACAGAGAGATCACAAGTAGGCAGAGAGGCAGGCAGAGAGAGAGAGAGGAGGAAGCAGGCTCCCCGCTGAGCAGAGAGCCCGATGCGGGACTCGATCCCAGGACCCTGAGATCATGACCTGAGCCGAAGGCAGCGGCTTAACCCCCTGAGCCACTCAGGCGCCTGATAAAATTATTTTAAAGACTAGTTTTAAAACATTAATACTGTCATTAAACATACTATTTGATATATTAAAACATAAATATTAACGTATATTTAAAGTTTAAAAACATTTAAGAGGAGGGAACTTGATTAACTCAGAAAGACAAAATTAAGTTCCTGGGATTCAGTCCGTTCTCAAGGGTAGGAAAATGTTCTTTGCCTTCCATACATTCTGTCAGGTGGTAATAATCACTGCCCTCATCAAAGCACATTTTCTCTTTAAAGAACTGTTTACATTTATGAATATACTGACTATTTTATGCTTTTGTGTAAATCTTGACCACATAAAATGAGATGAGAGCTGTCATTTCTAAAGGAGCAAAGATTTTAATGTTATTAATAATTAACAGAAATGATTATTAGTTTCTATGACTCTGGATAATGACCCAGAAAGGTTAGGCCATTTTTCATTCTATCTTTGCTCTTATCTTTATCTTATCAATTAACCAGTCTCCTGGGCAACTCTTTTAGACTTTGTCCTTCTTCAGAATCAGGCTCCAAATCCATGGCCTATGGGTACTTTTTATACCATTTCTGCAGTCTTTCCTAGATCGCTGCTTGGCAGCACCAGAGATTAGACTTTTTTTTTTATCTTGCTTGCATAACATAACCATGGCTAGAATCACAAACAGAGGGGATTCTAAAAACAACAGTGATGAGTATGCTCTAAATTTTCCAATATGCTCAATGATATTTAAAGAGCTGCCCTATTTGTCAGGCCCACAAAGTACAAAGTGTCACAACTGAGAGCACAGCTCATGCCTTTGAGGACCACTTCAGACAGATTTTTTCACATAAAAAAAGTTAATCATATTGAAAACTCTTAGTCTTGGGGCACTTGGGTGGCTCAGTGGGTTAAAGCCTTTGCGTTTAGCTCAGGTCATGATCCCAGCCTCCTGGGATGGAGCCCTGCAGCGGGATCTCTGCTCAGCGGGGAGCCTGCTTCCCCCCCTCTCTCTGCCTGCCTCTCTGCCTACTTGTGATCTCTGTCAAATAAATAAATAAAATCTTTAAAAAAATGTTATTGTGTTCCTTTCTAAAACAAAACAAAACAAAACTCTTAGTCTTATGCATTTATCTTTTCAGATGGATGGGTACATACCCACATGCTAAAACTGACTTAAGTGTAGGTGAAACACTTCAAACTGCAAAGTTTGTAAAGCTCTGAAGATTCATCAATGCCTTCACTGCCCATAGCAGAGATAGGCAAACAACCAAATAAACTCTGAAAAATAAAGTAACCCAAAAGTCTGTACATAATTCAAGTGACAAGTCTAGACACATTATCTATAGCTTATACAACAGTGAGATCTATAACCTGCTCTCTCTCAAGAAATATTAATGGTAGGCCAATAAAGTTTCCATTTACTTTGCATTTCTCAGTGGCCACACAAGGCCCAATATTAATGGGCTTTACGTTCAATTATATCAAAGCCCAAATCAAGTCTGTCAAACCATTTCAGTCACAGCTATGAGAAGTCCTATCAGCTGACTCAGATGGGCAGTGTCAAGACGTAAAGCTCAATGACTGATTTACGTTAAGGTTCACTAGTAGAAAATATCAATTAGGGGACGCCTGGGTGGCTCAGTTGGTTAAGCAGCTGCCTTTGGCTCAGGTCATGATCCCAGCGTCCTGGGATCGAGTCCTGCATCGGGCTCCTTGCTCCGCAGGGAGCCTGCTACTCCCTCTGACTCTGCCTTCCACTCTGTCTGCCTGTGCTCGCTCGCGCTTGCTCGCTCTCTGACAAATAAATAAATAAAATCTAAAAAAAAAAAAAAAGAAGAAAATATCAATTAGTAAAAAATATCACTCCAGTTCTGCTAGGAGTTGCTGAGTCCTTATATGATTTTTAAAATAAGAACTTCTTCCATCTTGGAACCAAAAGAAAATGTTAGCCCCTGCCTATTTAACAGCTTTTGCTATTAACTGTTTTGTCTCAAGGCACAGGGACCAACAATCTAGTTTCTATTTAAATTTCAGACCTTGATAATGACCTACAAGAATCTCACAATAAAGTCCTGGAATTTGCTGGAGGGCTGGCTCTATCTCTGGCCTGCAGACAAAGAAAACTCAAACCATGTTCTAGAGCTGTCCAAAAAACCTCCCAGACCAGTTTAAAGGGAGGCTCCCAGGAAACAACTAATGAGACAAAATTATAGGATACGGATTAGCCTGTCTGTTCCTAACTAAGCTGTAATATGTGTCATAAAGGAATGGACCTATCTTCGCCTTCACTGCGAAGATTTCAACCTCAGATACTTCTCAAATGGATACAGAAAGTATAAAACATTTAAGGCAGAACAACTTTCTACCAGGAATTCTCTTTTTTTAAATGACTAAAAAGTCTTTACTTGAGAGTTCTGCACACAATGCAGAGTCTGGGCAGGCTGCTATCCCCCCCCATTCCCGCCCCCCCCCCCCCCCGCCTCGAACGAGAAAGGCCTTAATGCCCACACTAAGATCAATATTGTGGGACTGGTGGCTACTCTGGTAACTGCTGGCTGCCAAGTATTCAACCTCATCTTTTCCATTTGGACAGAGTCTCAACTCCCCAGGAAACAAGAGTTAGTACTGTGAAGAACTGGGCAATCCTGATGTCTACACCTAGTTATTAGTAGTACTCTTTGCTTTGAGAACTCAATTCCAGAATACATTCCTTTTAATATTATGTTAACTATCGTGTTAATATCATGGTACTTAAATACTTTAAAATGTTGGTTCTGCTTTTACATGCGACATAGTGCCGAAGGAGGGATCTCTACAATACCAGTGACTTTCATGTAGGTTTGATAAATTAGATAATTAGAGGTGAAATTCTCCCTTAAAAATTTCTGAGTATGACTCTGGACTAACCTGAAGGAACAGGTACTTCTCCACCAAAAAACCCAAAAAGAAACAAAAAGCCCCAAATTCCTCAGCACTACATTCAGTGACTGCTACTGAATTATTTTACTATGCTAATAACAAAACTGTAGTTAGAACTTAGTGTTCACAATCATACCCAAAGCAGCATAAAAAAGGGGCCCTTGAAAATTACAATACCACTCTGTTTCTAGAAGAAATATCCCATTTTGAGAAAGAAGGTATGATAAGTTACAAAAACACCTAATTTTATTTGTAGAACCCGCGCCTACCTCTGGTTACCATATAAATGCCTGTTTATAACTATAAAGGTTGTATCATCCTTTCTGCGCACTGATATTGATTCTCCTTCCCTAAGGAAAAGTATGATCACATTCATGTAAGCAAAACACAATGTTTCTGGGTAATAACATTCCCATTAGATGTGCAAGTGTATCAAATGGGTTTAAAACATTGTGTAAAGTATTGCAGAGATGTGGAAGGCTTCTTTCAGAGAACAGTAAAACTTACAATATGGTGCATACTTTTAATGCTATAGGTAATGCACTACACATATTTTCATTTTGATACTGAATAGTAAACACCACAAATATACTGTAAAAATAGGAAGAATGTATAAGAAGGGTTCTTATACAGATCTAAGTTTAAGAAAACTGAAGATACAAAACATTACATGCTTCACATTCTCTTTGTTACAATTCTCTGTGCCTTTTCTCTTTTCCATATTATAAAGTATGAAGCTTCTCAAAGCTGTTTTTACCCCTCATGGTATTAAGTAATAGAATTCCAGAGCTTAACCCTGGAAAGCTCACGCTCTCCTAACTGCTGGTGAAAGAAAGCTCACAAAGAATCAATAAAGAAACTACAGAGAGAGCCAGTTCTGAGAAAGTGGTACATAGAAACCAGTACAAAGATATAGAATTAATATCCACCATAGACATTTCTCTGAAAGGTGTATATTCTCATTGTTTTCTATTGTTAAAATGTCCTTAGAAATGTTATTTATTCAAAGAACTTTTAACAACATCCAGAGTTTTCAAACAGTTGTCATGTCCTGAAAAATGTAACTTGTAACTCCTAAAAGGATACAGAAATTTTACTGGTTTTATTTTGGAAGTATTTTGCCCTAGTTATTATTTAAATAGACATCTAGGCTTTCTGAAGTGTGTCTTTAGAAAGGTCCTTTGATAAAGCTAGAAGAGCTTTGGGATTTTCTTCCCCTCTTCTAAATAAGGTAAAGTAAAAATTTTGAATTCTTTATTCAACCAAAGAGTTTTTATATATTTCTGTTAACAAATATGGCCAGAGTTTAAAAAAAAAAATCCATTCTGATAAATCATTTGTCTTAAATCTGTTTATACTTCCTATTATTGATATAGTTGGATTTACTTCTACCTACTTTTTTGTATTTTTTTCTCCCTTCCTGCCATGAGTTGGGTTTACAAAATTGTCTATATTCCTTCCTGTGCACCCTTTAGCTTTTTGCTGTTTAGGAACCACAAGTTGTTTTCCTTTGGTTTTTAAGTTTTTCTCTTTATCCCTGAAATTATAGCATGATGTACTGAAGTATGGATTTAACTTTCTTTATCCTGCTGGATAAAGTTGTAGCATACAACTTGTATGCTGTAGCATACTTTTAATCTGAGAACTTGGTTATTACCTTTAATTCTTTTCAATATAGTTTCCCTACCATTCCCTCTATTTTGTTCTTTAAAAATCCTATTGGATATTTGCCGCAATTTCTCAATTGACCATGCCTTGCTCTTAACTGCTCCTTCCAAGTTAACAAACACCTCCCATCTCTCCCCACCCCACACCCCATATCTGGATGTTCTGGGTGAACTTATTATTATTATCTTCCAGTCACTAGTTCTCTTTTCCTCTGTGTCCAATCTATAGTTTAATTCTGTATGTTCTGCTTTGGTTTAGATAATCACATTTTTCATTTCTAAGTCTCTCAATTAGTTTTCATAGTCAGTCATTCTATTTCATTTCTGCCTATTTCAGTTTCACAATTTTTTACTCATTCTCAGTGGATGCTATATGATTTTAAAGTTTTTTAAAAGTCATGGCCAAGCCGTGTATCTGAAATAAATACATGTATATCCCAATAATTGATTTGGTTAGTGATCTTTCCTAGTATTGAATTTCTTTATGAATTTTGAAATGGCAATGTATCAGAGTTTTGAATGAGAGGCTTTTGTTTTGTTCACTTCTCCTTCTTTCTCCCTGTGTACATCCTTTCTTGTCAGTAGTTTTGCATTTGCTTCCACCAGGACCTCTGGAGTCAAGTTTGGGAAAGGCCTTATGATGAATTTCTGGAGCCAACTATTTCATTAGTATATTGCAGATATCATACATCCCGTACAGAGCAAACCAACACAAAGCTGGACCCAGAGCTTCCTATGAATCCACAGCCCTGGGCAGAAAGAAGATTGGTAACATTTTTTCTTAGCTTCTTTTCAAAGGTAAGTGAAGTTCCCCCCAAGATCTTGGCTTCAAGCAGTGAATCTGGCTCTGGTCGCTGGACCCACATGAAAGACACCGGGTGTCTATCACTTGTAGACAAACTCCTGGGTGTCACCTCCTGCTTGGGATGAGGCCAGCAGGCCTGAGACTTCAGTTTCACTTACTACTTGGTGTTTCTAGTCCATTAAGATACTTTTCTTGTTTCTGGAAGGCCAGCTTTGTCTTTTTTCTCCTTTCATATTTTACCTATCATTTCTATGTGTTTGGAGCTAAGGAAGTTAAGTCAAAACACACTCTTAATGTGTCATCTTGACTAGAAAATTTACATAATCCCTTAGCACTGTATCTGAACAAAATTTACTGCAGGGAATGTTTACACCCCTTATTTGTTCTTAAATGACAAACTAATTATAAAATATTGTTCTCATAAATGCAAATTAAATCCTAACTTGAGGTTCAAAATATATACACCTGAAAATTAAACTGTAAAATAAGCCTACAAAACAGACAATGCAGAACAACTTCTTTCACCTCTGAAATCAAATTACTCTTACTTGTGCAAGGAATTCACAAGTTTTGAATTCTCAAACTAATAATTACCAGATTTCTATGAAACTTAACTTAAAAAGAGTATCAGCTAAATAGAAAAAAAAAAAGACCATTACTTATGCTTAGCAAAAAAGAAAAATTTATACCTTTTCACTTGTTAAAAATTTTGCAAAATATACATGTTCTCCTCCTGTTTTTAATTCTTCCATCTTTTTCCTGGAGGCCTGAGTATCATCTAATTTATAACTCTTAAAGACAGCTAGAACTTCTTCAGAATACTGCAAAGTAAAAATACCAATTAGTTTGATTTGGCATTATTGCCCAATAATTTTTTTAGTGCTTTTCTATATCAAAATACTTAAAATTTACTCATAGTTAATCAAGTATGCACACTGTAAAGCACATTAAATAAGAAAAACTGTGATGGCAAATGGGATTAAAACTACTTGGTATGAAGAGTTCATGTATTGTCAAAACAAGAATAAACTCTCTACTAAAGAAACGTAATTTCTTATGCAGTTTGTTTAAGGGGCAAACACAGAAAGTAATGCTTTGAAAGTATACAGAAATTTAAAAGTGAAATTAGATGTTTAACCGGTTGTGGAAAATGCTCAAGCATTTCTTGGGCTAAACGCTGTGACCATAAAACAATGATGTCAAATCCTATCCAGCTGGGGAATAATCCCACATGATTTCTCACTCACCACTTAATCTGAATACATACCATGCTACTTTTAGGGAGCTACCTATTTACCTTGGATTTTGACTACAACCAAAAATGACAACTGATATTTAAGTAGCTAAATAAAAGAAATAAAGAGAATTACTACAAAACAAGAATCACCCATTTTTTTCTGATAATAAGTATGTTAGGCTTGTTAACCTTTTTTTTTTTTTTTTAAGATTTTATTTTTAAGGAATCTCTACACCCCAAGTGTGACCTGAATTTACAACCCTGAAATCAAGAGTAGCATGTTCTACTGACTGAGACTGCAAGGTAACCCATAGGCTTGTTAACCTTCAAAATGAAACCACCAAAGGTGGCCTGGGTGCCACAGCTGGTTAAGTGTCTGGCTCTTTGTTTTAGTTCAGGTCATGATCTCAGGGTCCTTATATCAGGCCCCACATCAGGCTCTGTGCTCAGGGTGGAGTCTGCCTGAGGTTCTTTCTCACTCTCCCTTAGCCTCTCCTGCTCATATTCTCTAAAATAAATAATTCCTCAAAATAAAATTAAACTATTATTTCACCAGCAAAAAAAAAGGGGGGGGGTTTATTTGGGAACAGCTAAGAACTGTAATCTGGGACAAGCAAGCTCCAGGTCTGAGAGAACAAAGAGGAATGCTCTTTTATAGCAGAAAGGAGGAATCAGTAGGGGCTATTATAAACTACAAGTCCATTGGACTAAACTGGGAGTTCCAAGTATAGTGGCTTCTCATTGGCTGAGCTGTGACTGCCTCTCATTGTCTGGACTGTTGCTGGGAGAGGAAGAAATCTTCCTTCCTTCTGTTGGGATAGTAAAGTACTTTGACTGGCAAGGTCCATCTCTTACAGTTGGCTCTGCAAATGACAACTAGTGCAGAATACGAGAGTTCCTCTACTGGCTACCTGATTCCATTTTAAATGAGGTTTCCTTCTATTAATTTTCACAGGCTATATGGCTGATATGGTCCCAGTCACACTACTCAAGTCTGCCATTACAGCACACAAACAGCTGCAAATATTAGCATGGCTGTGTGCCAGTATCTCTGTCTAGGAAAACAGGCAGGAGCCTGGATTTGGCCTATAGCCATTAGTTTGCAACCCCTGTTCTAACAGGATACTTGAAATAATTTTGTGCAAAGTAAAGACACTATATTTGACAAAAATTCATCAGTTCATGTTGATAATACTATGTAGAAACAAACAAAAAAACCCAAGTCTGTAATTAGGAGCTTTTAAATCCCTAAGTCATTTACAAACTACTCCACAAAATCAGTGATTTAACAATATGAAATAGGCATAAAAATGTAAGAGATAAAATTATATAATAAAAAGTATGCTGGATATGAGACAAGTTTTGCTTCTGCCATTAACTGTAGAATATAGGGTTTTGGGTAGTCTATGACTGAACTCACCTTAAGAAAAGTTTTCCATGAAATCTTCTCATAGCATTGCACAGGGTTCCTGAAGTAATCCTGAAGTGACCAGAATTTTCGATACAGGTTGTAATCAATTGGAATGGAGCTAATAAAATAAATGTTATGTTAAATAAATCACTTAAGTTCTTTTAGAAATAATCTAAGTGCTCCTAACTTTAGGTCATACACCCCTCGAAGAAGCTGACGAAAGCTACAGCTCCTTTCCCCAGAGAAGTGCACTTAAACAGACTTTTATAAACAATTTCAGGGGATTCATAGACTCTAACAGACCCAGTTTATCTATAGTGGTAGAACCCTTGAACTGTGCCCCAGTACATGTTTATTCAGAGCTAAAGACTATCTTTCTCAACCTCTCTTGCAACTAGGTATGGCCCTGTGGTTAAGTTCTGGCTAGTTGGGAGTAAAAGTCATATGTGCAAATTTTGGGCCATGTTTTATCATTTTCCTTTTCCCCTTTCTGCTGGCCAGAATGCAGATATGATGATGAGTCACATGGACTACAGACAAAAAGAACACACACCAAGAAAAGGTGGGACAAGAAGTTAGGAGGAACATAGGTCCCTAGGCGATCTCCCAGCTCTGAAATGCCTGTCTCCAGACTTTTCCATAAGAAAGATATCAACTTCCACATTGTTTAAGCTAATATCACCTTGAACCTAAGCTAAAAGCCATGGCATGAGACAAATATGTAAAATACATATCAACTGTATATATATATAAACTTATATTTATATATACACATATAAATAAATTGCCTCCTGTTTAGTGTCTTTATTACAGCATTACTAATTCAATTTGCAATTTCACTGCTACAAATCTGCAGTATCAATACATTCTTTTAATTTTTAAATTTACCAAAATCGTTATACTATGTTTTAATTTTAAAAGTTAAAACATTTTAGACTTTTTTACCCAAGAGATTTTTGTTTTTGACAAAATCTATATCACTCCAAAAAGCCATTATCAAAAATGCTTTAGGTATTGACTATCTCATATCCTCAAATATCCACAAAAATTTTCAACATCACCTTTGTAAAATTAATTTTACTTGTAAACACAATTGTGTACTACCTTCTATTCTTTCTAAATAAACTTAATAAATTGAATCTATGGATTACAGTTAGCATTTTTTCTAAGCATCACAGCCATACAAGTGTTCTAAGGAAGACTGTAATTTTATGTGGGAAACAGGAAGGGGGTTTAGTGATCCACACAGTACTACAATATTAAGGGTCTTAACTTCTGGTCAGTAATAGGAAATAAGTAATCTTCCACTCTTCACCTTTGAGATGGGTATAATTAAAATTACTTTAATGACAATGGAGTATCATGGGCCATATCATAATGCATTTTAAAGGATTATAGTAAATTAAACAAGTATAATTTTTGTCATGTACTTTTTAAGCTTTCTTGGATGGGAGTGTAAAGTTTAAAAGACTGAAAAATGCCTTACTTTATATATACATGTAAAGGAAGGTTAGAGTAGAAAAGTAAAAAATAATTTGCTAACGTAAAAAATCAGTTTTCTACAAAAATGTCTTAAAAGGCATTTGTTAAGAATGACAAAGGGAAAAGTAGTTTAGTATAACATATGGAAGCACATCTGACAAAGATTCTCACCATGACTCTAATTCACATACGGTTAAGATTACAACTACTAGTTGGTATCATAAAATGCCTGCTTAAAGAATTTTATTAAATTTATATTAATTGGCATATCAATTAAAAAACCCTCACACATCTACACACACAGTAACAGATCACTTATCTTACATTCACACTTCTGACAACTGTTAACTGTCTGGAACTAAGCTGTGAACTTGGCAATAATTGAAAAAGTCCTTGGTCTGCAAGGAAATAGCAGTGTAGATTGCATGCATTTTATTTTACACAAGAGGCTTGAAGTTATGCTTAGGTACTTACCCAGATTACGATCGCTCTGAATTATGTATAAAGGTAAATAATTAAGCAAGCTAGCTAATTTTGATAAAAGAACACTAACTTTGCTAGACCAATTACTAGTATTTGAAACATGTGGATCTTCCTTCAAATCAATAATGAAGAGTACTGACAACTTTTAATTGACCAAAATCCAGCTCCTGCCAGAACTTTTATCAAGAACCAACAGTATTTGAAAGAATCTAATGGGTATGTTAACTTTCACTCTTTCTACACTCTTTCCTAGTAACAACTCTGAAAACAGGAAAATAATTATCTGAACATCAACTGACATAAACTATTTTCTATAACTGAAGTGATTTTATTCATTTATAACAATAAGGTTGTAAGTTTGGGTTTTCTACAGATCAAGTTAAAAAAAAAAAGCCACACACACCAGAAAACCAAAGCCACAAAAGGAACATTTTCCAAAATGTGTAAGTGAATTGGAAAAAAGAAAAAGCCACATATAAAAATGATTTACACCCATAAAATAGTACTATGACTATTATTTGTGTAGTTCCATACACTTAATAAAGGATGAAACAAAACTGCTTTTGAAGATTTTATATAGTTTTATACATATAGTTATATGCACACACATAAAATGTTAATCAGTTACCACATATAAGAATATAATAAATACCTCTTGAATTGTAGTATAAGGAAAGTTGGCCTGTTAAGAAATGGGACACTACCTCTAATCAGAGAATGAGAATTATGTAACCATTGTATGGTCCACTACTGTTTTGGTTGCCAGAAAACTCACATTTTAATTTAATGTTTGATACTAACAATAATCTAAGGTGTTAATTATCATCTCCTACTTGTAAAAGCTTCTGCTATCTCTCCTTTTATTTTTAGTTGGCCTAGTATTTATTTGAGATGCCTCATAGAAGAAATTTGAAAGTTGTATTAATATATGACTACCAGGGGGACACCTGGATGGCTCAGTTGGTTGAGCGGCTGCCTTCGGCTCAGGTCATGATCTCAACGTCCTGGGATCGAGTCCCGCATCGGGCTCCTTACTCGGCAGGGAGCCTGCTTCTCCCTCTGCCTCTAGCCTGCCACTCTGTCTGCCTGTGCTTGCGCTCTGTATCTCTCTCTGTCTCTCTAACAAATAAATAAAATCTTAAAAAAAAAAAATATATATATATATATATATATATGACTACCAGGAAACTTTTATAGTTGAGACACTAACATTTTTTCCTCTGAAAGTTCCAATCCATGCTGTGCCTCCATGGCTATTCCTTCATATCTAAACATCTTGAAAGAGTTGTCTACACTCAATGTCAACACTTCTTTACCCTCCTTTAATGTTTGGACTTACTGCAATGTGCCTTCTAACTTCACCATTCCACAGATACATTTGGATTCTGCATTTATCCGCACAAAGCAAATGTGACTAGTTATTGTATATGCAAGCCATAACAAATTAAGGTGAAAGTTAATGTAAAAATAAAATGTTTTATAACTATTTTAACCAAGATGTTCTGCAACTTGACATGTTTTTTTAGATGTTCAATTAGTGATTTTAGATTATATTAGAATTTTTTTAATACAAAATTTTTTGCTGGTATATTTGAGCCAAATCTGAAATGGGCTTCATATCATAGATATATGGGTAATATGTTCTTTGTAAATTACAGTGTCTAAAATACTCTGGTGATACAGTTGGTCACACTGCTTTGTCAAAAAGTAATTTCCCAATCTCTTCCTCCATTCAAAAAATAGTGAAGGGGATTAAAGGTAAAACTTGCAGTTTTGAAATAAGTAACTCACTCGAATGTAAAGTATAGCATAGGGAATACAGTCAACAATACAACAATATTGTAATTGTATGGTTGACAGATGGTAGCTAGACTTATCCTGGTGATCACTTTCTAATGTGTATAAACGTTGAATCACTGTGTTGTATACCTGAAACCAATGTAATATTGTATGTCGACTTCATTTCAATAAAAAAAGGAAAAAAAAAAAAAGAAAATATAATGATTGTGACAGACTGAGAGGCAGCTGAATGTTGAATCCTGTTTAAGTGATTTTTCTGCCACTGGGACCAGCTAATAAACAATCAATGGGGCTGACATATCTATAAAGGCTTCAGCAGAGTCCAACTAGACAAAACCCCATTGGACAGTTTGTCTTTGGTGGCTCTTTTTAACATTTCAGGTGACCTGTTATGTTGGAGCTTACTACCTTAGTCCTTTATGTTGCTCAGGTTAGACCCCAAAAGTATACTCTATCCATAATGTACATGAACAAACAGGTCTTCCAAAAAAAAAAAACCCAAAAAACCCCAAACCCCAAACACAGAACTACAGCTAGTAATAATGGCAACTGAATAAACACTAAGTGCTTTCCATATATCATTATATATAACATCAACAACTATGGTAATAATAAGGATAACTATGTTGTACCTTAACAGACCATGTCCAAGCAGCATCTCATCTAATAATCTCAACAAGCAGGTAGGTGGCATTACTACATTTTAAAGACCCTGAAACTGAGTTTCAGGGAAGTTAGGTAATTTGCTTAAGGTTACACGACTAGGACTGGAATTCAGCCTGGAGGCACACTACTCTCAAAGTTTCTTGGAGATATGTGTTTGAATCTGAAACCTGGGATGCCAGGAATACATCTCCCTGTGCAGATATTGGAAACTCTTCTTGATCCTCCAGAAATTCAATTGCAACTGATGATAACTTTTGTTACCTCAGACACCTGGAAGTAAAAACTTTCCTTCATGTCTCCCTTTTTCTCTTCCTCATTCCTTCTCATCAGCATTAGGAAAAAATTATTTGGAAAGAAAGCACAGAGTTAGCAGATGAGATAGGAAACAAGAGACGAGAGTGGGAAGGGGAGAAGACGGAAAGGAGGTTACTAATTCCTTCCACTTCATTAAGAAGTCAGCTCATTATCCACAGGCACGAAGTCCATCAAGTTAAATGGAAGGAAAAAGGGAAAAAGTATCTAGGTTGCCTATGGTTGGCTTTCCAAATATTAGGAATATGCAAACAATAGACCATGTAAACAATGAACTGTCCGCATGTAATTTAGAAACCAACTAAAGAGCATATTAATGATTTAGGATTTATAATTTTAAGTAATACACATAAAAAATACAAATAAATCTGAAGCGTGATTTCTTCCTCCTTGTGTATATCCGGACACTAGTACCTGATAAGTTTTTAAGTTTTAGTTTTGTAAATCACAAAATCTGAACTTCTAAAACTCACCAAGTTGTTGGAGCTTCATCGTCTCCCATCTCACCTTCTTCTACATCCATTCCTTCTTCTCTATCCTCAGTGTGCTAAATTTTAAAAAATGTACAGTCTGTCACAAAGCAGTTGTCAGCCAGAAGACATGCTGGAATAACATCATTCACACATCGCTAGACAAACACTGTTAAGAGAATCTAGTTGCACTTCTGTCTAGACAGTTAATCTTTAAGGCAATGGCAATTCTATGTGACAAGGATCTGAGAACTCAAGAGCAGTACAACGATGATATAAGATAGCCATGAAGATATGCAGAAAGTTTTAAATCAGTATTTCTTCAAACATGGTCTGTAGATTCTCTATGGGAATAAAGGGTCTATGGCAAAATACATTTTAGAAATATATATGATGATCTTTTAGACAGAAGTGTATTATATACTTACATATAGTATATTAAGAACTCTGAAGAACTGCAGTTAATAACTTGAAGTATACCTAAGTAGTTTTGTCCCCAATTTTCATTGGACTATAAAAATTCTCCCCAACCCCACAGAGAACTCTTATTATTGGGGAACACTTAAGGATATGCTGAGTGTCTAGCTCTACAGTGAGAAATTCAAAATAACAAGTTTATATGAAATTGTCCAAGAAGCACCAAAAGATACATAAAAGTGAAAGACAAAATTTAAAAAAATTTTTTTAATTAACATATAATGTATTATTTCCATCAGGGGTACAGATCTTTGAATCATCAGTCTTACACACTTCACAGCACTCACCATAGCACATACCCCCACAATGTCCATAACCCAGCCACCCTATCCCAACCCCTCCACCTCCCAGCAAACCTCAGTTCATTTCCCAAGATTAAGAGTCCCTTATGGTATGTCTCCCTCCTGATTCTCCACCTTGTTTCATTTTCATCCCTCCCTGGCCACTAAGACCCCCACCCTGCCTCTAAAATTTAAAGAAATCTTAAGTCAACATCATTTCCAAATTCATAATCATTACATTTTAAGGAACAAATTATGTTCCTTAGGAAATCTAATTTACTATGAGATATTAGCTAGATCTAATTAATAATTTTTCAAACTTCATAACTTGTTCCTAAGTGCAGAACAAGTGCTAAATGTCCAGAAATTTGCCAACTATGGACTGTCTTTTGGATATATCATAAATAATCTTTAAAAATAAAGTTGATTATAGCTTTTAAAAATCAGTGGACAAATACGGATTATTTATTTAACAAATGGTTCTGAGTTAACTGGCTCACTGTTTGGAAAAAATAAAATCATAACACAACCTATTTCATATACCAACATTCATGCTGGATTAAAGATTTATTTAAAAAATAAATCACAAAAGCATCAAAAGAAAGAAACAATAACTTATTCTTCTGGAGTGGAAGCCTTTAGCATGACACAAGACTAGAAACAACTAAACAGAAGACAAACAAACATTAATATTATATCCAAACTTAAAAGTTCTATACAGTAAAGGCACCATAAATAAAGTTATAAGAAAAACTATAAACTGAGAAAAAAAATCAACAAAATGGTAGGCAATGAATTAATAATATTCAATATGAGCTTCTATACATCAGTAAGAAAAAGACATTTCAAAAGTAAAATGGGCACATGGCATGAATAAGTTATCCTCTTTCTCACTGTTTCTAATTGGCACAGAAGAAAAATAAATTCCAATATATATATAGTAGGTCCCTCAATTTCACTAATAACAAAGGAAACGTAGTTTAAAACAAACATTTACTTTTCAAGTGTATATCAATTAAGCAATGATTTTTAAAAATTGGTAATTCCCAGGATGAGGCTGTGGGAAAATGGACAGATATTCTCCAAGTGCCACTGGTGATGATATAAGAGGTATAAACTTTTTGAGAAGTAACTGGTCAACAGCTATCAAAATCTGATATATGCATACATTCAACACAACAATTTCATTTACTGGATTTTATCCTAAGGCAACACCTGATAATTTAGCAATGCTATATACAGTATTATTCACTGTAATACTGTTAACCATTTTTCACTAAATGCCCATAGAAAGGATTATGATAAATATCCACTTAGAAGACTTAATATGAACCATTAAAACACTAAGATCTAAATGTACTGATACAGAAATGCATCCATTTTATAATGTTAAAAGAAGGGGTGCCTGGGTGGCTCAGTGGGTTAAAGCCTCTGCCTTCAGCTCAGGTCATGATCCCAGGGTCCTGGGATCGAGCCCCACATTGGCCTTCTGCTCAGCAGGGAGCCTGCTTCCTTTCCTGTCTCTCTGCCTGCCTCTCTGCCTACTTGTGATCTCTGTCAAATAAATAAATAAAATCTAAAAAAACAAAACAAAAAAAACTTTATTGTTAAAAGAAGAAAGTGAATTTCAGAATAATATGTATTGTATGACCTCAGTTTTAGAATAAAACTATACACACAGTAAGTCCTATAAAGACTAAGACATGCTAAGAGTGGTTATCTTTGGGGCCTTGGATTATGGAATAGTTGTACTTTCTTTTTTAAATATTTCTGTTTTGTCTGCATTTTCTACACAGAATACAAATTATTTCTATAAATTAGAAAAAAAGGTTTCAAAATTTTTGGTGACTTTGAATACCCATTCACAGGAGTTATCTTAGGACATACTTAAAATATGATTAGATTTTATAAGTTTTGATTTATAAGGTAAGATTTCTTATCAGCCTCACCTTCTGACCCAGGGTGCTTTCCTGCTCATTGGTATTGAAAACAGTAACATTTTCCAGATTAAACTGACTCTGCAAGTTAAGACCTATTAAAGAGAAGAAAAGATTTTCAAAGCAATTCACCAAACAACTAGACTTAAGACTGTAACTCTGTTGTCATATAACCAAAACATATAAAACGATAAATCCATAATGAAACAAAAGATCAAGTCAGAAATAACACCATACTTGATTTCCAAATCCTAAGAAAATATCTCAAAATGCCAACCTAGCTTGTGTTAGGGTGGTAGGATTAATTATAAACAACTTTTTTTCCTTCATCTTCCAAATTTCCTGAAATAGGTTTTGTTATTTTTATAATTTAGAAATTAAATTTAAAAACATTTATTAAAGGATATATATTGTTTAAAGCTACCCTTAGCAATATATTATTAGTTTTTCAAAGAGTCAATAAGAGAAAGAAAAAATGGTTTCTCTCTGTCTTGCCAAATTAGTAATGCTGTACATTGAAAGAGAAGTCTAAAATGTTCTTTAAGGGGTGCCTGGGTGGCTCAGTGGGTTAAGCCACTGCCTTCAGCTCAGGTCATGATCTCAGGGTCCTGGGATTGAGCCCCGCACCGGGCTCTCTGCTCAGCAGGGAGCCTGCTTCCTCCTCTCTCTCTGCCTGCCTCTCTGCTACTTGTGAGCTCTCTCTGTCAAATAAATTAAAAAAAAAAAATCTTTAAAATGTTTTTTTAAAAAATGATGAGATCTACAAATAAAGGGGATTAAGAGCACACTTATCTTGATGAGCACTGAGTAATAGAATTCCTGAATCATTATATCATACATTTGAAACTAACGGAACACTGTATGTTAATTATACTTCAATTAAAAAAATAGAAAAGAAAAACAAAGCTATAAATAATATACATTTGAAATTTTAGATAATATTCACAAATTCCCAGAGGGAAAGTTACCAAAACTGTCTCAAGAAAAAATGAAAAGTCTGAATAGTTCCAAATCTGTTACATAAATCAAATCCATAGCCACAAAACTTTATTGTGGCTTTTCTACTCATAAATTCTACCAAACATTCACAAAAGAAATAATACACAATTACTCCAACTCATCCAGAAAAGAAGAAAATGTGAAAACTTTCAATTCATTTTATAAAAGTAGTTTAATCCGCTACAAAAAATCTAACAAGATCAATATAGGAAAGGAAATTTACAGGCCACTCTCCTTCCTGAACTAAATTCACATATCCCTAAAAAAATTAACATTCTAAATCCAGCTACATTTTATGAGGCCATAACACAACCAAATTTAGATTATGCATTAAAAAAAAAAAAAAAAAAAGCTGAGAATTGAAATCTTGTTCTTATTCTTCTATCTTCTGTAACTTCCAGAAAAGAAACTACAAATTAGTACTTAGGAAGGGGCACATTTAGTTTCACAAAACACAGCCTTCATTTATCACAGATTTAAATGGCAACTAGGTATCCGGCACTGTTCTAGACATAGAGATCACAGAAGTAAAAAACACAAATACACTGAAAATGCCAGATGGAAGAGATCTGAAATCAGGTGGTGATAATGGGTGACTGCAGTGGCAGGTTTAGATTAGATGCTGAAAGAGAGGCTTCCTGTGGAAGTAAAATTGAGACCATCAATGGGGGCGCCTGGGTGGCTCAGTGGGTTAGAGCCTCTGCCTTTGGCTCTGGTCACGATCCCAGGGTCCTGGGACTGAGCCCCATATTGGGCTCTCTGCTCAGCAGGAAGCCTGCTTCCTCCTCTCTCTGCCTGCGTCTCTGCCTACTTGTGATCTCTCTGTCAAATAAATAAATAAAATCTTAAAAAAAAAAAGTCAGTAGTGTGACACTAAAGAACAAAAAGGTTTACAGAGGGAAGAGTTAGAGTCAACACCCTAAGGTTCTACTGACCCTGGGATTTTGAAGGCCTAAAGAAGGTGAGATGCCAATTCAATAGGGAAAGAATGGTTTTTGCAACAAATGATGCTGGGACAACTGGGTGTTAACACACAGAAGAATGAAACGGGACTCCCACCTCAGACCATAAACAAAAATTAACTCAAAATGGAGCACAGAGCTAAATCTCTTATAAGAAAACACAAGAATAAATATTTTAGACCTTAGGTTAGACAATGATTTCTTAGATATGACACTAAGAGCACAGGCAACAAAGGAAGAGATGGATATATCAAACTTCATCAAAATATAAAACTTCTCTGCTGCAAACAATAACTATCAAAAAGTGAAAGGAAATACACAGAATGGGAGAAAATATCTGCAAATTACATATCTGATAAGAGTGTACTACCTACAATAGAAAGAGAACTCATACAACTGATTAAGAAAAAGACAATCCAGTTTTAAAAATGGAAATTAGCCATTTCTTCAAGGAAGACATACAAATGACCAGTAAGCACATGAAAAGATGCTTAACATCTCTAGTCATTAGGAAAATGCCAATCAAAACCACAAGATACCACTTCATATCAACTAAGATGGCTATAATAAAAAAAATTAAGATAACAGTAAGTGTTAACAAGGATGTGGAAAAATTGGAACCCATATGCATTGATGACAGGATTGTAAAATGGTGCAGCTTCTTTGCAAAACAGTTTGGTAGTTCATCAAAAATTTAAATACAGAGTTACCACATGACTTACTAATTTCACTCTAGGTATATGCGAAAGAGAAATGAAAATATATGTCCAAATAAAATCTTATAAACAAAAGTTCACAGCAGCATTATTCATAATAGGCAAAAAGGGCAGAAACCACCCAAATGTCCATCAACTGAATGGAAAAACAAAATGTGACATATCCATATTGAGAATATTGAAAAAAATGAAATCCTGATACATGCTATAACAGATAAATCTTGAAAACGTTATGCCAAGTTAAAAAAGCCAGTCAAGGGGCCCCTGGGTGGATCAGTGGGTTAAAGCCTCTGCCTGTGGCTCAGGTCATGATCCCAGGGTCCTGGGATTGAGCCCTGCATCGGGCTATATGCTCAGCAGGGAGCCTGCTTCTCCCTCTCCCTGCCTGCCTCTCCACCTACTTGAGATCTCTGACAAATAAATAAATAAAATCTTAAAAGAAAAAACCCAGTCAATAAAAGACCACATATTTCATTATTCCATTTTTTAAATGTCCAGAATCTATAGAGAACAAGCAAATTCATGGTTCTTTAGGGCCTGAGGAGAGGATAAGAATGATGATGAGTGGGGAGTGACAGTTACTAGGTACAGGGTAGGAAAAATGTTTAAAAATTAGACTGTAGTCATTGTTGTACAACCCTGTCAACATGCTAAAAAAACAATGAATTGTACACTTTAAATGGTGATTTGTATGATATGTGGACTCACATGTTGAAAGCTTTTAAAAAAATGAAAAAGGTGAGTTTCCAGAAACAAAAGGCCAAATTAGCTAATTAATTCAGATCAACACTACAAAACCAACTAAAAACTTGGATAAATTACATTAATTCCATGAAAATTCACAGGGTATAAACCACGTTCACATCCTATTCAAGGCAATGAAGTAAAAAATGCTGTTTTGTTTTGTTTTGTTTTGTTTAAACAGTAAAGAGCTGACAAGAAAGGAATATGTGGCAAACATCCAGAAGGCAAGTAAGATAAGCAATGCATCATCAATACTTAAAGCCACTTCTATCTTAAGTACATCTACCAAGCAGAGAAGAATCAGTTGTAAAACTGAGCTACCCTTTTTGTAGCTTTCACGAAGCTAGAATTTTAAAAACAAATCTGGGCCCAAAAAAGGTAGGGAATCTAATAAATCCCACCAGCCATCTTCAATGCTAGGAACCTGTAGGGTTTTAAGTATCGGGTTAAAATAAACCAAACTATAGTTCAGTGCCAAGTCTTCTCAATGTTTGAAAGACTGGTGATAGCCTCCTTCTAAAGGTGCCTGGCAGAAGCAATGAGAACTCTATCTGGAGAAAAGTATCTATCCGAGACCTTAAAACTAATCCCTCAATATTATCTCAAATGTAACATCCAACACTCACCAGATACTCAAACAGATAAGACATCCTGAGGAACAGCAGAAACAAACCCACAAAGCCTGAAGGTACTAGAATGATCAGATACATAACAATGCTTATCCTGGTTAAAAAACTAAAGAATAAGTTTGAAAATACGAGTGGGGAATAAGAAACTAGAAACTGACACAGCACACTTTAAAAAGACCTTCAACAAGTGAAAAATAAAAATAAAATACAATGAAAACAACAAAAACTAAAATTAAAAATTCATTTAGCAGCTGATCACCCATAGCTTAAGAAAGAGTGAACTGGAAAACCATTCTGAAGAAACTATTCAGAAGTGACAACTAGAGATAAATAGATGAAAATATAGAAAAAATAAGAGACAGAGGATATGGACAAGGTGTAATAATGTTTACTAGAATTCCAGAAAGAAAAGAAAAAGGCATACACAATATTTGACAAAATAATGGCTAAAATTTTACAAACTGGATGAGACACTAATCCACAATTTAAGATTCCCACAAATCTCAAACATGATAAAGAAATCCACAGTAAGATACCTCATAGTACAACTGGAAAAAAAACCCCAAAGAACCCAAAACCAAGAAAAAAAATCTTAAGATCAAAGAGAGAAAAAAAAATCTAGATTATCTTCCAAGAGGTTACACTGATATTTGTGTTGTCTACAACAAGAGAAGTCAGAAGACAGGATTATCTCACACACCATGAAATCCTCTATCTAGTGCCAACCTACAATCTTTTGTATTGAAATCACTCTTCAAGAATAAAGATTTTCAGACAAAACATAGACCTTCACTAAAGAAAAGTCCAAGGGGGAGATTTTTCACAACTAGAAGATCAGAAATACAAGCAGTAAGTATTTTAGTAATCTAAATTAATCTTGATCACATTAAATAAGTAGGAAAGGAAAAAAAGAACACAGATCTAGTGTGACAAAAAAGGAAACATTCAGAAACCACTGCCAGCATATACTGTGGGTATCACTACATGCACGCACTGTTGTAAGCTTTTCATGTACTTTAATTCATTTAGTCCTCACAACAACATATGAAGTAGGTGGTATATTAGCCGGACATTAAGGAAAGGAAGACTAAAGGAAAGAGGTATTAAATCTGGCATATGTGAACAGAATGTGGAGAGCTCTGGAGAACTGGTTATATTCCATTTCTGGAGTTTGACAGTGGTTACAGAAGGATCTAATTCAGAATAATTACAGTATACATTTATTTTATGCATTTTTCTATATGAATGCTGTATTTCACAATAAAAAATGGTAAAAGAAATGAAATAAGTGTGCCTAAATAGTGACTGTGAGGGAGAAAATGGAAGCAGAAAAATCAGCATATATTATAATATAAATAGAGACCTGACAGTTCATATCTACATATGTGTTATTCAACTACACATTTTTATTATTAATAAGCTTGGAACCTGAAAAGAATCAACTGTTAAATTACTATGTTGTACATTTGAAACTAATACATGTCAACTATACTTCAAAAAAAAAAAAAAAATCAGAGACTTTAAAGGTTACCTGTATTGTATCATCACATATAATCACACATCACTATATCATCAGAGCAGCTTCTAATCCATTAAAAACTGAAATAGATTTTCCTTCAAAGCATTAGTTAATGTATAAAAGCTTACCTGATTTCTCAGATAAAGGGAAAAGCCTGGCCAAAAAGAGCTGAATTCGTCCACAGAAGACTGTATTCTGGGATTTTGATAATCTTCTCAGGAGGTCTAACAATATATGGAAATGAGGTTATAGGAAATCATTCTGTTGATTATAACTATACCCAGATTTGTTAGTCTGTCAAGAGTATTTTCCTTTTAAAGCAGTCATCAAAATTGGCAGTACAAACTATTGTTCCAAAAAAGCTTTAAAAAAAATCAGGAATTAAAAAAAAAAAAATCAGGGGGACGCCTGGGTGGCTCAGTTGGTTAATAAGCCGCTGCCTTCAGCTCAGGTCATGATCCCAGGGTCCTGGGATCGAGTCCCGCATTGGGCTCCTTGCTCAGTGGGAGCCTGCTTCTCTCTCTGCCTCTGCCTGCAGCTCTGCCTGCTTATGTTTTCCCTCTCTCTCTGACAAATAAATAAATAAATAAAATCTTAAAAAAAAAAAAAAATCAGGAATAAAATGAATTTAGCATGGGCAAGATAAACTTTACTAAATTTTATTTTGGTTTTAAGTTTACACCCACAACAGGAACAGTTTAATTTTTTTTTAAGATTTTATTTATTTATTTGACACAGAGAGAGAGATCACAAGCAGGCAGAGAGAGAGGGGGAAGCAGGCTCCCTGCTGAGCAGAGAGCCCGACGTGGGGCTCGATCCAAGGACCCTAAGACCATGACCTGACCCAACCATAACTGAGCTGAAGGCAGAGGCTCAACCCACTGAGCCACCCAGGCACCCCAGGAACAGTTCAACTTAAAGGGAATGATGAGTTGTAATAAATCAGTCCGTTATTTAAAAATGAAGACACTAATCTGTTTTTAAAATTTTATCACTTTAATTCAACCACCTGTTTTTTTTTTTAAACACATAAACAATGAATTTTGGAACACACACAAAAAAATAAAATTAAATTAAAAAAAAAAAACATGTTTTAAAAAACAATCATTTACAACTGAATTACTTACCATTGCACATACGTAGTAAATAGTTTTTCCCAGCAGAATAGAATGTGTTCTGAAATTAAGACAGAGATTACTATTATCATTCAGAAGTTCTGAACTCTTCAATAAGTCACAGCAAGTACGATATTAATTACTGACATACACTGAGTCTACTATCCCACTTTCACTATTTTCCCCACAAATAGCATTTTCTATTAAATACATTTGCATGTATATAACAAAACATGATACTAAATAACTGTTTTAAACACATGAAAGTGTGCATTTTCAAATTAATTGTTCTACTCAAATTTTACACTTCAACTTTTTCTACACCATGACTTTTCACTTGGCCCCTCAAGACAGCAATAGAATTCCCTCAGAAGGACAAATTTTTGGCAGTGAGCAATACTAAAATATAAGCAAAAAAAAAAAAAAGAAAATCTATCTTCTGAACTCTGGATCTACAGAAAGGTGTTAGCAGAAAAAGAAACGAAGGCACTTACTGATTTCCAAGTAGCAACATTTTTTTCCACAAAAGTGAATATAGTGTCACACTGATCCAAAGGAAGACAATCCAAAACATCTCCCAACAATACAAAAGGTGTAGAGGCGGTACAAATACCTTCAAGTGGAGCACAAGCCAATTTAACAGTTAAAAAAAAAACTGTACAGTAAAATAGCCCATGCAAAATAATTCTGAAAAATATCTACACTTACTTAGTCACTCCTAACAAATTTTTAAGAGACAAGAAATGGAAGCAACCTAAAAGTCCCCAAATGGGACATACTTAGGTAAATTTTGGTATGTGCACTCAATAATAATGATGATGATAATTCTTGATTAACACTTCTAGAGCATTTACTATATGTCAGGCACACTAAGTGCTTTACTTATACTAACATATTTAATCCTTATAACCTTATGAGGCAGATAATATCACCTCTAGTTTACAGAATGGGAAAACTGAGACACAGAGAAGTTAAATAACTTGCCCAAGGCCATAGAGCCAGTAAGTGGTAGAGCTGGGATACGAACCCAGGCAGTCTGGCTCCACAGTCTGTTTTCTTCACCACTAAGCTATTCAAAAGAATATAATGCAGCCAATTAAAAACGATGGTTATGATGACTATAATAACTTGGAAAATGCTTATGATATAATGTTAAGTGAAAAAGGCAGGATTCAAAACTGTACGTATATTATGGTCACAACAATAATAAAAGTAATTTTTAAAAAGACTAGAGAAACTAAAAACATATACCAAAATGAATGGTAGTTTTTTAAAGTAGAGGAATTATGAATCATATTTTTCCTTTGCTCATTTCCAAATGTTCCCTAATGTTGCTAAATATTTTTGTGATTTACCTTCAAAAAAGATAATAAAAAAGTCTGATACTGATTTCAACTAATAAACATTTTAAAATAAAAGCACTGTTTCGGGGGAAAGAATGGTATAGTAAAAAGTTGTATTTCCAAAGTCATTAAAGCAATAAATTAAACATTTTTTTAAAGAAAAGGTCATCTGGACTAGCTAAACATATTTTCATCTCCCTGCTTATTCTATTTAAAGGTAACACTAACACTTCATTTAGTGTTTAAGAAAAGTAGCCTTTTAAGCGTGGTATGCAAAGAAAATATCTGGGGAGCACTGTAAGCCCCAAACACTGCAGTTAATATAGTATGTTCAAAAAAGGGAAGTAATGTATCCAGCTCCACTCTGCACTGGTATGATCACATCTGGAATGTGATGTGAGGGAATTGCCAAGAACCAGTGGGTGGCATAAAGAAGCAGATTGCAACTTAGTTTAAGGGAAACCTGACAAGACTATCTAATAGAAATCAAAACAGTACGCCCCATCAATTGGCATAGATGCTAGATGACCACCTGCCACGGACATTACAGAGGGGAGAAGGAAAACCAGAGATGAGAGCAGACATCTGCTGAACTCCCTCACCACTGAAGGTTGAGATACTATATGCCCTGTTTGACCTAATGCCTGCTTTGAGAGGTATACTCCTGCCTGTAGTTGCAGCACAGTTTGACATAAATTAACTCATGTTTAATTATATAAATTAAGAAAATTAGCTAGATTCCACTGCCAAGATTCTGATTCAGTAAAACTAAGCTCAGGCTTTGCAATCTCATTTAAAACAGAGATTCATGGATAACTCTGATGAACTGGACTATAGTGTGATTTCCCCAGCATTTTCACAACCTGCATGCACCCCAGCCTCTGCATGCCCTCTTTGCGTCATCTTAACCTTGTCCACAGATACTCTCTTCAGTTCCTAAGTATCCTGTTATGTTGATACTTCTATGGTTTTGTATACAATGCTTTTTTCTGTCTATTCAGTCTTCTTCCTATCACATGGCAAATTCCTGCTCCATCTTTCAAAGCACACAGTAAGTATCAGTATATCTAAAAATAACTCCTGATACTTTTCAACAGGCCAGCCCATCTACACTTCTGAAAAGCACAGTACAAATAAATTATAGCATTTATCATATCTTGTTTATTTTTAGGTAGACAACGAGCTTTCTGAGGGCAGGCATTTTTATACTTTTTAACCAGGAGAGTGTCTGACACTAAACAGAAGCTCAATAAATATCTGCTGGGTTGAATTCAACAAAACATATTTATGGATAATTTGAAAACATGTCACATAAAGAATACAATAATAATCTCTCTCCAGAAGGACTTTTTCCCATCCAATTAAAAGAAAAAAGCATCTAAGCTTTAATCAGAAATCCTTATCTTTCTCAACTAACGTAAACGTTCTAAAAATAGACTGTACAAATTCAAGAGTTAAAAATATTACAAGTCTACAAGAGTAACACATCAAAGTAATCAATGAACTAAGCAGACTGCTGTTTGACAGAAACTGGGCAAGGAACCATCCACTGCAGCACCCATTCAAGTATGCTGAATGAATGAACATCTTGTATAAAAGTTTAATGTGTGAAGTTAGAATTTATGAATTATGCTTAAGTTCACAGAATGGCTTGCTGCTACACCAGCAAACCATTTTTACCTTGAATGGTCTAGTTTTTGTAGGAATAGGTATCAAAATAATAAATACATAAGCAATGCTTTACACGTCACTGCTTCTTTCTGCAAATATTTAATGAGCTCCTACCATGTGTTAGGCACTGTGTACTTCCTATATGCCTTTTTTTATTCTTGAAATTATCCTCCACTGCCACTGCAACCATTTTAACCATTCCCCTAACTAGTATTTCTGCCAGCAGTCTCTCCCAATCTAACTCTTCCTCCACAGCTCCCTGTGTGCATGGGATGAACTGGACCATAGTGTGATTCCCCCAGCATTTTCACAACCTGGGTGCACCCCAGCCATTTGCATGGTATACAAAGCTCTTCGCAAATGACCCTAAGCTACCTCCCCTGTTTCCTTCCTCACCACAGTCATCATCCTCTCACCCTTCTGCTCCATCCCACTCTTCAGCCAGGCTGAACTCACCTTTACATAGCTATGTATTTCCTTCCCTTTCTGCCTGACAAACCCATCAATCTTCACATCCCAGCTCCTGTTACAGCTTTCCTGATTCCTTTAGAGTTTAGAAACTTCAACCACACTTCACAGTAATCATACCTCAGTAAAAAATTTACACATCCATTTCCTCCATTAGCCACTGAGCTCCTTATAGGCAGGGATGTGTTTTCTTTACCATTGAATCTTTTAGTCCTACCTCAGTACCAGGCACATAGTAGATGCTCAATAAATATTTACTGAATGAATGAAACAACTGGAGAACAAATAAAGTGCCAAAATGTGTGCAGTATACTAGAGATGAGGAAGTGTGAGCTAATTTCATTGGGACAACTTCCTGGCAAAGGTGGTAGGCAGAACTTGAAAAATGAACAAAATCAAATAGATGGAGAGGTATAGGGAGAGTAAGTTCTGAATAAAGCATGTCACGTCCATGATTACTTTAGAAAAACAACACTGAACTTACCTTCAGTTACTCCCCCAATAGCAAGAGAAATAATAGCTAAAACGTTTTCACATGATGAGTGATTTATCTACCAACAGAGGAAAAAACAATTTGATTTAGGGGCCAGAGTCAAGACTAGTTCGGTAACAATACAAACACATCCTCTGACATTAAAGCATAAGAAATAGAAGATAAACATATTTCTTATAGAAAACAAAATTACTTTCTAAGATGAAAATATAAAAAATGACTAATAGTAATAGAATCATTAATTGTTAAAATAGATCCAGTAAATAATAAGAGTGATTATAAATAAAAGGTGATTCACTTAAAATCCACTGGTCTTAGGAAGACGGTTACATTAGCATGATGATGGCTACAAGCTAATCAAGTACAGAAGTGCTGAGGCCGTATCAATCAATGGCACAGGGCAAAGGCAGGGGCAGGGGAATTAATTGTACTGGTGCATCAATATGTCTAAGTAAAGATTTTAATAGACGGGAGGTAGTACTTAGATTCTATAACATTATAGAAACTAGCATTTTTTGAGTGTTCATTATGTGTTGTTTTATACAACCTTGAAAGAATGTTATATTCCCTCTTACATAGGAGACTGAGGCTCAGAAAAGCAAAGTAACTTGCCCACATTAAGGCCTTACAACATGTAAGTGCCTAGGTCTGAAGAGGATGACAAAAATAAGTTTTGATACAGAACTGTTCAAAAGAAAGGAACGTTGTATTTGGCCATTAAAAAAGGATCTAACTTCTTGGGACACAACCTTCACTTAACCAAGAATAAACTGCTGAAAGTTTTCCCTTCCTTTGGGTGCCCCTCAAATGGTAAATAAATTCAGAATTTTCATGTTTAGGTTAAATTTTTCTACTCAAGTTGGATAGACTCTGATTTTTTTGTATGCTAACTGATGAGGCTACCATAGGAAAATGAGGACATAGAATCCCAGCTCCCTTGATGAACATCCTTGGACTAGACCTTTGATGCTACCAAAAAAATGTGTCACTGTTCATACAGCAATGTGAGAGTGCCCACCTTCAAATACAGTTCTTGCTCAGGAAATCTCATAACAACTTTTCTTATATTCACTTGGAGAGAGCTCATTCATTAAACCAAACCCTTAAATTATACTTGTGCTGTCAAAATCTTAACTATTACATAATTCTTATGCTATGAGCAAATCAGCTTTCACAAAGTAGCAAGCTCACTGTAGAAAAAATAATCTTGTATAAATATCCACTCTGAGGATAAAAGCAACTTAAAAAATAACACTGATTAATTTGGCAACAAAATTTTAACAGTAAAGAAAAACATACTTACAATTTCTTCTTCTAGAACACCTCTGAAAGCTTGGTCAAGGGTACATTTTTTTTCATTTTCACTATTAAAAACAAAAGACACCTGCATTTTTCAAACAGCTTAAGGTAATGTATAAAGATCTCGGCAAGTGTATTTTATGGATATCAATGCCTTACCTGCCAGGTAATTGGCTGAAGGTACTCAACAATGGCTTGATATTTTTGTTGTTTAGAGCCTCTCTGGTAGACTTCTAGAAAAATAAAAATAGCATGTCAGTGGAAAGATTTTTGCTCATTATTTACTGAAAAACATCACTAATCAACAGTATGTCTAACTGGAAACACTTATACTTGGGAAAAAACTACCTATCATTCTATTGGTTCTTATTCAAATGCCACTTAATTATACAGACTCTCATCACTTTAAACTTGATGAGAGCTTGCCAACGAGCCTTTCTCATTTCAGGCTTTCCCTCCTACCAATTCTTTAAATATCACATTCATGAGCGTATTCTACCTCCCCCCCTGCCCCCCACCCCAGTGCTCTTATTTATAAGCTTTGGTTTTAAAATGTCATAGCTCCCTCTCAAGGTCCTTGACGTTATATCCCTCAGTCTATCCACCCTTATTTCCCACTACCACCTAATACAGTCTCCAATAAGGTCTACCTACTTTTTTCATTATCAAGTATTCACTCATTGTTCTTCCCATGCTCGTGAAAATTCTATCCATTCTTCAAGACCCACTGCAAGCCCTTCCTTCTCTAGTTTGATCAACCCAGTCCCTGACACATAGTCAACAAGGTATACTTGCTAATTGTCTTAGTCATAACCTTAAGCCAAAACAATAAAAAGGAGGTTTTGGTTCCTAGGTAGAGCATGTTACTCTTGACACGGGGGTTTTAAGTTCAAACCCCCCTTCAGGTATAGGGATTATTTAAAAATAAAACCTTAAAAAAGAAATATGAAAGACAAAAATATTGCAAAGTAATTCATTCTGCAAAAATTCACATACACTTGGAAAGCCATCTCATTACTCCCATGAGTTTGATTTACACTGGAAATGTCCATTCCTGACTCTGCCAAGAGCAGACTGTGTCATCTTGGGCATATCTCCTTACTTCCTTGTGCTTCAGTTTCCTCTTAAATAAGGGGGCTATGGTAGATGCTTATTACTAACAGCAGCAGTGGCATTACCTGGAAACTTAGGAGAAATGCAGGGTTCAGGCTCCATTCCAGACCTACTGAACCAGAATCTCCAAGTGATTCCATTGCACACTGAACCTTAAGAGCCACTGCACCAGGTAATCTCAAATCCCCTCGGGGACTAATATAATACTGGATATTTCTAGTAGTTACTTAGCAGAATTTCAGAGCACCAGGGATTACAGCAAAATACACAGAAAAAAAAAAAAGACTCTGAAGGCATAAACAAAATATAACCTGGTTAACAAACAAACAAACCCTCATTGTATGGAATTTAAAAATAACCTGCACACAAGAAAACTTTTTATTCTGGTGTTACTAGAACTAGGTAAGCACAATTAAATATTTGAGTAGTTGAATCATGACTCGAAATATTGGCGCAAATTCTGAAAAGAAATACAGGCAACCCACTCAGAACAGGGTTCTTCATGCTCTGATGGGCAACACAAGAATACTGGGCCTGAAGTCAGAGACACCAGCGAAGTTCATCACCTTACTTTTTGGGGTGTGTGTGTCTGTGGTCTCAAATTCTATCTCAACCACCAGGGTTAACAGAACTTCACCTACTTCACTGTGCTATTCTGAGTTAAATAAGCTAACATGAAAACGCTGTGCAAGGCGTTTCCCCAAACGCTCAAACTACTCTTCCTCATTGTGTAAGAATAAAATGACAGCCGGCAACAATTCCCAAGCTGATTTGTTTGCCTCTTCCTACTCAGGAGCTCCTTGTTAATCTCTTAGGGAGTGAGCTATGTAGGTTTAAAGGGTGGTGAGTAAGGGGCCGGGACCACCGCCTGGCAGATTAAGAGGCGGAGCAGGAGCCAATTCTCTGGACTAAAACCACTGGCGTCCGGACCCTCAGGTAATTCTAGAGACACCTGTCCGGCTAAGCGAGCACTGCAGAAGAGCTCGACCGCACCGGAGGCACTCTGCGGATGAGTCCTCCACGCGGGTCACAAAGGCGCTCAGAACGCCGGGTTCAGAGACCTGCGAGCAGAAGGACGGCGGCAGACAGCACAGGACGCACGGAAGAGGCAAGTAATGCGTCTTTCCCACCTCCCAGCCCCCGACGGGGCCAGGAGCCTACACCGCGCCGTACACACCTCAGTTCCCGTTTTACCCCAGGGCAAAATTCGGGTATTTTTCTGGGAGAGGAGGAAAAAGATAGAGCCGGGTTAGAGCCCCACCCGCCCCCCGTGCGCTCACCGTAAACCGCGTCCGCGCTTCGGGCAAACTAAAAAGCGGCGGCGTCGGAGACATCTTCTCGGCTGCGCGTGCCCGCCACCGCGCTGCGGCGCCCGCGGATGACGTCAAGCGGGAGCAACGAGATTGTGTCTCCGTGAGCGGCTAGAGCGGCCTTTGAGCCAAGGGGTGGGTCGGTGGGGGCTGGGAGCTACTATGGGGAGAGTTCAGCCGCCGTTGGAAGACTGAGTCAAGCACTATGTGGTCAGTCGGGATTCGTGGAGAACCTTTGGGGTGACGGCATATGGGCGTCTTCGCCCTGTAAGCTCAGTGCTGCCTGGCGGGGACTAGGCCGGGGGGACTAGGCCGGGACGCGCACCTGCAGTGATTTTCCTGATTGGGGAAGCTGGGTGAATGACGGCTAGTAAGGCTTACGGAGTCCCTCGGGAAGGTAACCGCCGCCTGGGAATCCGGGGCAGGTGGTTTATCAGGGAGTGCGTCAGGCTGGGGAGGTGAGGGCAGTGCCGGTGATCTCCGGACTGCAGTCGTTCTCCCCGACGGAGTGGTCTTAGCTGCTGCCTTGCCGAGCAGTTAGTTAATGGACCGTGTAGCTCACTGGGCTCTGTAGCTGAGGAGCAGTTCCCTCCTCTGTGAAACAGAACGAATGCCCGTTTCTCGGGACTGTCGGAAAGCGCACAGGAAACACTGAGAACAAACGTGGCTTCAGTGAGAATAGGAGTATTAGTATCAGTATCTTGGTACCAGCAGTAACTTTGCTGCACATAGAGGACTCGGCTGAAAGCGAAAGACCGAAGAGGAATGCAGTGCTCGGTGTTTTTTTAAAAATGGGGTGGCACTGCGTCCAGGGTAGAGGCACCGGTTCCAAAATCCTTTCTCCTCGGCAACTTCCTCCCTTGTCTCCGCGCTGGAAAGGCTTGACCGATGAAAAGCCAAGCGGCAGTTAATTTTCTCCGTGGGAATTATGCTGTGGGAAAAGCAACACTGACCTAAACGCTCTTATTCCCTTCCGTGTGTACCTTCTCCCTTCGCTGACGTCGAACAAGAATACAGGAAGCTTAACCAAAAGATAACTTTGCATAGTCTTGCCCTTAAGTGGGAATTGTGAACGATGGTGGCTACCTGAAGCATTACAGTCTTCTTTAGAATCAACAGAATCATTCAAGTTTGTATGACTTAAATTCCAAATTGGCTGAAAAACCTGGTATTAATTGATTTAATAGGTAGATAATGAAATAGGATTATTATTATATTACAGATGACTATTAACTATCTGGATCACAACTAAGACCTGAAAGGTAAATAAGTTTGTCTTTTTCTTTTTCTTTCTTTTTTTTTTTTTTTTAACAAGAATTCAAACAGAAGAAGAGCTGGAATTTCTTGAATCATTCATCAAAGCCCAGTGACTTAGAATTCTATTTGCTTATTCAGCAAACATCTGTTAGGCACTTTGTACACAGTGGATACTATTTGTTGAATGAATAACAAATATTTGAACAAATAATGGAATGAACAGAGTACTATAGCTTAATTCTTTTTTGAGGAACTCCAGTTGACCCAAAAGAAATAACTAAGGTTATTATCATGACTAATTTAGATAATAGCTCCTATAAGTGATCAAAAGAGAGAATCAATACCATATGTAGTGGTCAAGGAGGCTTTGCAGAGAAGATAGATTGGATGAATTGGACCTTGAAGGATTCCAATAGACGTAGGTGGGAGTAGCAAAGAATAAATAGGAGAAAGCTTCCCAGTGGAAGGAATGGTATGAGTAGAAGTGTGGAAGAGAGAAGGTGCAGTGAAAGACAGCCATTCATTTTGACTGTAATATTGGGTTCTGCACGGAAAGAGGGCTGAAGAGTCCAGCTGAAACTCAATTGTATTAATGTTTGAGGCCAAAGAATGTTATGGGGTTGAAAATGGCTTCTATGGGGCACCTGGGTGGCTCAGTGGGTTAAGGCCTCTGCCTTCAGCTCAGGTCATGGTCTGGGGGGTCCCGGGACCGAGCCCCACATCACGCTCTCTGCTCAACGGAGAGCCTGCTTCTTACCACCCCACCCCTGCTCTCTCTGCCTGCCTCTCTGCCTACTTGTGATCTCTCTGTCAAATTAATAAATAAAATCTTTTTTAAAAAATTGGCTTTTATAGGGTGTGCCTGGATGGCTCACTTGATTAAGTGTCTGCCTTTGGCTCAGGTCATGATTCCAGGGTCCTGGAATTGAGCCCGCATTGGGCTTCCTATTCTGCAAAGAGCCTACTTCTCCCTCTCCCTACTGCTCCCCATGCTTGTGCTCTGTCAAATAAGTAAAAATCTTTTTTAAAAACAGCTTTTATAGCAAGTTATTACTGGCAGTAAATTTTGGAGTGGAGAGAAATGAACATGTTTTTCTGCTAATGAGTGAAGCAACAGCAGATGAAAGAGTATGGGAAAAAAGTAATCAGGTGACAATGGGGACTTACTGTTTAATGGGTGCAGATTTTAGCTTGGGATGATGACAAAGTTCTAAAGATGGATAGTCATAATGATTACACAACAATCTGAATTACTTAATGCCACTGAATTGTACACTTAAAAATGATTAAAATACTAAATTTTATGTATATTGTACAATAGTGAAAATTTAAAAAGAAAACCTGTTTTTAAAAATGTACCATTTGGGGGGGCGCCTGGGTGGCTCAGTGGGTTAAAGCCTCTGCCTTCAGCTCAGGTCATGATCTGAGGGTCCTGGGATCGAGCCCCACGTCGGGCTCTCTGCTCAGCAGGGAGCCTGCTTCCTCCTCTCTCTCTGCCTGCCTCTCTGCCTACTTGTGATCTCTGTCAAATAAATAAATAAAATCTTTAAAAAAAATAAAAATAAAAAATAAAAATGTACCACTGGGGCACCTGGGTGGCTCAGTGGTTAAAGCCTCTGCCTTCAGCTCAGGTCATGATCTCAGGGTCCTGAGATCGAGCCCCACATCGGGCTCTCTGCTCAGCAGGGAGCCTGCTTCCTCCTCTCTCTGCCTGTCTCTCTGCCTGCTTGTGATCTCTGTCAAATAGATAAATAAGATCTTTAAAAAAATAAATAAAAATGTACCATTATAGCACTAGATAGCTTTAAAAAAAGGCAGAAACATCAAAAACATTGGTATGATCTTGAAAATTCAGAATAAGATTATATTCAATAAGGCCAAGAAATAGAGAATGCATTTTTGAAAGGTATGCATCAAAAACCACTATAGTATGCTGTGAAGTGTGTAAACCTGGCGATTCAGACCTGTACCCCTGGGAATAAAAATATATGTTTATAAAAAATAAAAAATTTAAAAATAAATAATCCATTAGTTCCATTATGATAAAAAAAACACTATAGTAAAAATATTGTAGCATTTAGATCATGTAAATAAATGTTTTATAATTCCAAATGCACTTGACTGTATTACCACATTTGATCCTCTATATGATATTTTGAGGTGGGTAATACAATTATCCTACAATTAATTCATCCATGAGGAAGCAAACTTAAGGGTTCTTGATAATCAGTCAGCAAAATAAGACTACCCAGGAGTTTTGATTTCAAGTTTCATGCTCATTACACTATATTATATTATCACAGATAATGCTCAAGTTTTATGACAATTTCTTGTGGTATTTCTACTCTTTATAACCATATTCCATGTAATTATATATAGGAAAGAGGTTCCTCTGTTGTAGCTCACATGGCTAGAGAAAATTAATTTGGGAATTGGGCCTAGCTTTATTTCCACAGCCTGTATTCTTCTCAAGTCTTAACTCTTGGATCATTACCAAGCCACAGGCCTAATTATTGTCCCATAAATTATTTCCTTATAGTCCACTAAGGATGTGGATCATATAGTCATAACAAAACATTATGAGTTTTCAAAAGTATGTAATAACACTCAAAGGGCAGACATCCAGTGACACATAGCAACCTCACTTATAGTTAATGAGCACCTGTTTCTCTTAGCGAGGTAAGGTGGAACAGGGACTGCCTCCCTTAGCAAATACCCTCCAATGAGAATTGTAGGCTTGGTGGCTTAGATAAATTCGAAGCATTCACATCATGATTCCCCTTCTTTTCTTTGGTGTACTTTCACTGGGATTCAGTTTACTGTTGGGATGATGACAGAAAAGGACCGAGGAGATAGCTTAGTCTTTTGTTCTCTTTATCCTCTAGTCTGGGCCTAAGGAAATGCTCACCAGCTACATGTGGATGTTGGATTGCCACTTTTGCTGGTTCATGTTCTGGACACTAGCCATCTTTCCTTTTCTATTTGTAACTTGAGTGGATTGAAACAGAACTGATGTTTGAGAGGAAAAGTTGAGCAAAAAGAGATTCCTGCATTTGGAGAGGAGTAGAACTGTAAAGTATAAAAATGGAAGAGGGATAGAACTTTGTACATATTTGGGACTTAATTTTTGTGGAAAAAGGAATTATATGGAAACTATATGTGGCTACTCTATTTTTTAATAGGTTGTTGGCAGTTTTCAAGCATTTTGTATTGTACTAGTCATTCAATACATATTTATTGTGTGCCTACTATCCACCAGGCACAAATACAATATTATTGATTATATATGTAGTATTTTATTACATTTTAAGTACTGTAAATGTCATTATCTAGTGTACACTATAAAATCCTGTGTGGTAAGCTTGGTTGAAACACACAGATGAGCATAATTTGAGTTCACAGAAATGGATGAATTGGATGTCTTCCTTGCCCTGGTAAGCCTACCTTCCCTCCAGGGTTAGGCAGAGATTTTGCATGAAATAGTACCATTGTTTGACTTGTTCCCCTTTCTTGTCCTGATTCTTTCTCTCCCTCCCTTACTGGCTTCTCCCAACAACAGTTAAATGATTTGCTCACAAATTCTCACCTCAGGGTGCGCTTCGGAAGGTTCTGACTGTGGTAGTTTGGGTCTACCAAGAAGCAGACACCAGCACAGGATTAACGTGCAAGCATTTGTTATGAAGGGAGCAGGGGCAGGAAGAAAAGCCTCTGGACCACAATGTGGGACTGATACCTGTGGAAGGAAAGAGGGAAGGAGGGAGGCATAGGTAGGAAGTTTCTGAGTGAAGTGCAGCTCCAAGAAAGGTCTGACTTTGCCGATGAGGAGTCCTCACGTCAAACTTCTTGTCAGAAGAGTGTTGCAGTTTTCTGGAATGAGCCTGCACTAGGACCTCTGCCATGCTCAGTCATTGACTAGAAGCAGCCCTCAGAAAGTCTGGCCTCCATGCCAGTGTGGTGGATCCAGATATTAGCAGTGAGGGCTGTCAGTCATGTGTGCTCCCTACAGCAAAAAGATCTGAGTGGAACATTTCCAGGGCCACAACCGTATCCTAGGGTACTCATATAATCATGTTTTATTCATTCATTTTTGGAAAATATTTTCTTTTTTCTTTTTTTTTTTTTTAAAGATTTTATTTATTTATTCGACAGAGAGAGATCACAAGTAGGCAGAGAGGAAGGCAGAGAGAGAGGAGGAAGCAGGCTCCCTGCTGAGCAGAGAGCCCGATGCGGGACTCGATCCCAGGACCCTGAGATCATGACCTGAGCCGAAGGCAGCGGCTTAACCCACTGAGCCACCCAGGCGCCCGGAAAATATTTTCATTTGTTTATTCTCAACAAGTAAATATGAACAAGGCACTGTGAACAAAACAGAGTTATTGCCCTCCTGGAGCTGTGATGCTGCAGAAGAGCAGATTTTTTTAAAAAGTAAATAAAAATGTAACAATTTCATTGTGTGATAAATGCCATGCAGGGAATTATAGCATCTACTGAGTGTGGTTGTGTGCTCCAGTTCTAAGTGCTTTGCATCGTGAACTCTCGTAATTTTCCCAGCAAACTTAGGAGGTTTACTCTTTATTATTCCCAGTCTATAGGTGAAGAGCTTGAACGGCGCTGAAGTAACTTAGCCCATGGTCACTCAGAATCAAAGGAGTGTGAGACTCAGGCAGATCGTGCTTGAGCAGGATATAAATAGAGTTGTCAAAAAAGGCTTCTCTGAGGGAGTCATATGAAAGCCAAAACTTAAAGGATGGAAAGGCATTAGTTGTATTTTTGAGAGTGGGACTTGGAAGGGGAAGGTAAGAAAGATCATCCCAGGTAGAAGGAGCAGTGTGCACAATGGCCTCGTGTTAGGAAGGAGGTTAGCATATTTGAGAATCGAAAAGCAGCATCGTGGGAGCAGGATGGAAAGCAGTGGACAACGAGGTTGGAGACATGGTCAGGGCCAGATTGTTCAGGACCTTGTATTTCACTGGAGTTTCATTCTCCTCTATGGTATACTCTAGCCTTCTGGAATCTCACTGAACACACAAAAGTTTGTTTTGAAAGTTCTCTATTATTTGCATTAATTGTCTCAAAGAGTCCTTTGCTTTCGTTGACCACAATGCTTTCACTCTGTGGAGCATCTGATTTCCTTCATGTTACTGGTGATTTTTCATTATGGATTCATGTTTATAAATGAAGGTCAAGATGGCTCAGTTCTAAGAACTATTGCAGGGGCTGTTCAGCCCCTACGTTTCCCATTTGACTTGCCATTCCCACCCTCCCTTCACCCCATTCTTTTAACAGACAAAACAGTGGTGGGTGTATGATGGCTTAGCTAGTAGCAACTCATTACAATTTTTCTTCTGTGTCTGGAAAATATGTCTGTCATTAAGAGTTTTATAAACAGCAGGGAAACATACTCTGGTTAGTGCTTCATAAAGTAATTTTTTGGAAGGGTATCCAGAAGTTAATACAACAAAGACTAGAGATGAAGCTTGGGCAGGCCTCAATGGAAGCAAGACATACCATCAGTCTTAGGCACCTGGGTGTCTGAGTTGGTTAAGCATCTGCCTTCAGCTTTGGTTTTGATCTTGGGTCTGGGGATTAAGCCCTATCCCAAGTTGGGCTCCCTGGCTGGTGCGGGGTGGAGGCACTGCTTCTCCCTCTCCCTCTGCCCTTCCTTTCTGCTACTGCTTGCTCGCTCTCTCTCAAAGAAATAAAATCTTAAAAAATATATATACCATCAGTCTTAAGATGCCCCTACTAATGCCACCTTCAGTGGTTTGGCTCTGTTCCTGGTTTCTGTGGTCGGTAGACACTTGCCATCACATCACAGAGCACTCACCACCACATCATGGTGCTGCAGCTGTCCTGCATCACCTCTAGTCCTCAAACTTTGCACCTCTTCCTCTAGGTCTGAGATCATGGCTGGGAGTATCTGAGTGGCTCTTCTGTTCAAGTTCTAGCTTCCAGAGAAGAGGAAAAGTGATACCTGGCCCTCCTTGCTTTCAGCTTCAGTAGTAAACCCCAATTGGGATTTCCCTTCAATTGGAAAGGGTCTTTGGATGCCAGACAGCCAGTGGGATGATATCCATTGGCCCTTCTGGCTGTCCAGTACAATTTCTGTCACCTCAGGGGCTGTGGTGAATTTTGAGCTACTGTTGCCATCATCCTTATCACTTGAACTGAGCCCATCTGCCAAAAGAGCAAATGAGGCCAACACACAGAAACAGTGCTGAAAGCTGGGCTATAGGAAATGGAAAGAGGAGGAAAAAGATGTTAGTTGGGAAGGAGAGATGCCGTGAGAAGAGAGGATGGGAAAGTGTTGGGAAAAGATCAATTGCAGAAGAGTCAGAGCACTGCTCTTTTTCATGTCAGGTGACTGCTGCAGTAGCATCTTCACACAAATAATTTCCTTTTATAATAGTTTAAGGCTGTTTGGAGTTATAGTTCTTTTATTTGCTGTCAGAGAGACTGGATTAATGCAGGAACTGAGGTAGGTCTCATCTACAACAGTTATTTTTTAGTTTTCTTTTTATTTCTCAATCCCACAAAGAGGAGGCAGGGCCACCCCTCGGATGTTGTGAATAGGGTGGATTGACTCTTAAAGGATCCAGTGCACTGGAGATTATGGTCTAGCACGTGTGTGCCTTACTTGCCTCCCATGAGGTACAGGTGAAGTCTGTATTTGGATTTTTACCTCAGAGCGGTAGTAGATCTTTTTTCTGGTTGCCCAGGCAAGTAGTAGGCATGCCCCTTCTTAGGTAAGGCATGACCTGAATGGCTGTAGACGTGAATAGGAGCCTATCATTATGTGAGCAGTAAGTGTTCTCATAAATAGGATTCCTTTTCTGTGGTATTGGTGATGCTAAGACCTCAGTTTATTTTAACAGAGCTTGGGAAGTTTGGGAGAGGGATAGAAAAAGAGTGTTTTGGTTTGGCTTAACCCCCAAAGTAAGCCAACTCCTGTCCATATAAATTATTTGAAATATGATCCACGGAAGCAGTTGAAGTAGGGAGACTCAGAGGAGGAAAAGGCCATCACAAAGCTACCTTATAGTATTATCAGTCATTGCTGTAGGCGAATGGAGGTCCATGGTGCTGGAATCTTTTGAGAAGCTGTATATAATGTGCCTCCAAATTGCCTGCCCCCCAAAAGGCATTTATGCACTGACTTCGAATCTCTAGTCATCAAAGGCTGACTTATAGGCCATTGCTGTTGTGTATGCAGGAGCATATAGAGTGTTCCCACAGGGTTTCTTGAAATAGCGCAATACTGGAGAAACCTTGAGGCAGAAAAAGAAGATGTATGATGCAGCCGAGGTGAATCACTGTGTGGAGCTGGCTGTCAGCAGTGACGAGAGTAAAAAGCAGGTTCAGGGGACAGGAGGCAGAACCAAGGATGTCCATATAAGGGAGAAAATGTGCTGAATTCTTAATCATACATAAGGGGAACCAAAATAAAACTATTTAGTTGGGTCTTAGCCAAGTTAAAAAAGTACATTAAATTATATAGATTTTAAAAACATAAATGATAACTCTTAGTAGAATCTAAGATAATATGTATACCCCCAGATCACTGGAGAAGATAATAAGAAAAAAAAAAGTTCAAATTAACAAGAGTTAGAAGACTGGAACACTGCAAAATCTCATTCCTTCCCTTCCCTTCTCCTTCCCTCTGTCTCCTCTTCCTCCGTCTCCCCCTCTCCTGCTCCACCTCAAGCTCTCCTGTGTGTGTGTGTGTGTGTTTTAGATGGAGAAAGAATGAGCATATGTTTAAGTATATACACATGTATATCTAGTAAATTAAAAATTATGATGGTAGAGACAAAAATAGAGATACATAAAAGGAGGGATGGATCGAGCCTGAAGTTTATACAGTTTGGTCTTTAAGGATAATAACACAAAATTACGAATTTTGTAATTACAGAATTACAAATAAAAAATTAGATATGAAGTGAATATTTACTTGGAATGAGGGGGAAAAATAACAATCCATTACAGATGTCACAAAATCATGAAATTCAAAGTAACATTAACTATCTAATAATCCCTCCATAATGCTTTCTCCTACATTTTTGAGGCAATAAATCTGACAACTTTTTAAATTTTGGAAATTTTTTATGAAACACAGGTTACCAAAACTGACAAAGAAATAAACATATAAATAGTGCTATTTCTGTTAAAGAAATTGAATGTGTAATAAAAACATTTCCTGAGAGCAAACTCCAGGTCTAGAGGGCTCCACTGGTAAATTTTATTATACAAGAAGTAATTTTATACCAAGATCTTTTAGAGAATGAACCATGAATAGATATTTACCAACTTGTTTTATGAGCCTAGCATAATTTTGATTTCAGTTTTAGAAGTACATTATAAGAAAATAAAATTACAGACTAATGCCCCTTATGAACTTAGATACAAAAGTCCCAAAAGAAAAAACTCAAATCCAGCAATATATCAAAAGGTGAGTGAGTACATCATTAGCAAGTAAGGAATATAAGTTTAGTTTAATATTATTATTAATATATTTCATATTTATATTTCATAAATATTTGAACTATATATTTGGTTTAATATTAGAAATATATCACCATGTTATCAGAATAAAGGAGAAACACAAAACAAACAGGGTTGCCGGGGGGAGAGGGGTAGGGAGAGGGTGGTTGGGTTATGGACATTGGGGAAGGTACATGCTATGGTGAGTGCTGTGAAGTGTGTAAACCTGGCAATTCACATACCTGTACTCCTGGGACTAATAATACATTATATGTTAATAAAAAATAAAAATTTAAAGAAGAATAAAGGAGAAAATATATAAGCATTTCAGTAGATACAGGAAAAATGATAAAACAACATCCATTCATAATTTTTTTAAAAATCCACAAACTAGGAATAAAAAGAAAATGTTCAGTCTGATAAAAGGTATTTAAAAAAATCTTCAGCTAGGAGCATCTGGGTGCTTCAGTGGATTAAAGCCTCTGCCTTCGGCTCAGGTCATGATCCCAGGGTCCTGGGATTGAGCACCACATCGGGCTCTCTGCTCAGCAGGGAGCCTGCTTCCCTCTCTCTCTCTGCCTGCCTCTCTGTCTACTCATGTTCAAATAAATAAATAAAATCTTTAAAAAAAAAATCTTCAGCCAACATAATAATAGTAAAATATGGAAATCTTTGCCCCTAAAATCTGGAAGATAATGATGTTCATAATCATCACTCTTATTCAACATTATAATGAAGGTCCTAGACAATGTATTAACACACACACAAAAACAACGACTAAAGACAAGAATTCAAAAGGAAGAAATACAGGTGTCTTTATCTGCAAATGGCATGATTTTTTTAATGTAGGAAATTAAAAGGTATTAAAAAGTATATTAAAATGAATATTAGTACTAATAAGAGAGTTTAGCAAGATTATAGGATATAAGATCAATCTAGTTTTCTTTCTTTGTAATATTCTTAAAAGTTTGGAAAATAAAGTTTAAAAATACATTTTTAATAGCATAAACCCCATCAAATACCTAGGGATGAATTTAATAAAAAATGTAAAAATTTTAAAACATTGCTGAGAAAAAGAAGACATGAATAAATGAAAAGACAAATAATGTGGCTGGATTTGAAGATTCAGTACTGAAAAAGTACCAATTCTTTCCAAAATGGTCTTCCAAATTGATCAATTTAACCAGTTGTTGAATTGGTTCAGTAAAATCTTAATAAAAAATCCCAGCAAATATTTTGTAGAAATTGGTAAGCAGATTGTAAAAAAGACATCCAAAAGATTTAAAGTACCTAGGATAATCTTGAATTTAAAGTACCTAGGATAATCTTAAAGTACCTAGGATAATGTTTATTTATTTGACCATGAGTAGGAACTACACGACCAGATTTGGAGATTTTCTATAAAACTATTGTAACGATGTCAATAAAATAATAAGGATAAAAAAAGTAGACCAGAGAAACAGAAGAGAGTCAAAAAATAGACTCAGACAGTTGGCCACTTGATTTTTGAGAAAGGTGTAAATGGAATTGGAAATGGAAGATTTTTAAGATTTTATTTGTTTGAGAGAGTGAGAGTAGGAGAAGGAGCAGAAGAAGAGGTAAAGAATCTCAGGCAGACTCCCTGACAAGCATGTGGCCCAAGGTAGGGCCTATTCCAGGACCCTGAGATCATGACTTGAGCCAAAACCAAGAGTCGGATGCATAACAGACTGAGCCACCCAGGTGCCGTGGAAAAGGAGGGCCTTTGAATGACTTGGAAATTAGGTGAAATAGAGAATAGAAAAACAATAGGAAAAAAAATCAGTGAAACTAAGAGTTGGTTTTTTTAAGAGATAAAATTGACAAACTCTTAGCTAGACTAAAAAGGCTCGACATCAAATTAATGAAAGAGAAGACATTGCAATCGATGTCATAGAAATAAAAAGGATCATGAGACTTTAATGAACAGTTAGACACCAAGCCTGAGAACCTATAAGAAATGAGTGAATTGGGAGGCCTGGATGGCTCAGTAGGTTAAGCCTCTGCCTTCGGCTCAGGTCATGGTCTCAGGGTCCTGGGATCGAGCCCCGCATCAGGGCTCTCTGCTCAACAGGGAGCCTGCTGTCCTTCCTCTCTCTCTCTCTCTCTGCCTGCCTCTCTGCCTACTTGTGATCTCTGTCTGTCAAATAAATAAATAAAATCTTTAAAAAAGAATGAGTGACTTACTAGAAACATGAAACTTACCAAGAATGAATCATGAAGAAATAAAGTCTAATCAGACCTGTAACTAGGAAGGAGATTAAATCCATAATCAAAAAACCTCCCAATAAGCGAAAGCCCAGGACCAGATGGTTTTACTGGTGAATTTTACCAAACATTTAAAGAATTAATGCCAATCCTCAAATTCTTCCAAATAATTGAAGAGGAGGGAACGCTTCCAAATGAGACCAACATTACCTTGATACCAAAACCAGAGAAGATCCACAAGAAAGAAAACTAAAGGTCAATATCCTTAATGAAGATAGATACAAAAATCTGCCATAAAATACAAACCAAATTCAATAGCACTAAAATTATTATACACCATGACCAAGTGGAATTTATTCCTGGGATGCAAGGGTAGTTCAATACATGCAAATGAATAAATGTAATAAATATACCACCTTAATGGAATGAAGGATAACATCACATGATAATTTCAATAGATGCAGAAAAAACATTTGACAGTCAAAAATTCAATATCCTTTCATGATAAAAACGCTCAATAAATTAGGTATGGAAAGAATTTACCTCAACATAATAAAGGTCGTATATGTAAAACCCACAGTTATCATACCTAATGGTGAAAAGATGATAGCTCTTCCTCTAAGCTCAGGAACAAGACAAAGATGCTGGCTTGGTCAGGAGCTCCTCCGTAGCTTGCCAGTTGTAATCTGAAACCGACCCCCACAGAAGGAGGGCAGAAAAGACTGAAGAAATAAGCAGGCCACTCCAGATTGGTAGGTGGCAGGTTTAATAGGCAAGGGAACTTCTATATGAAGTTTGATTTGGATGGCAGCAAGAAGAGTAGATCTCCATACTTGGCCACCAGATCTTAAAATTTATATAAAGGCCTTAACTGGGTTCATTCACATTTATCATCCAGATAGTCTTTTTTTTAATAATTAAAAAAATTTTTAATAAACCTATAATGTATTATTAGCCCCAGGGGTACAGGTCTGTGAATCACCAGGTTTATACATTTCACAGCCTCACCATAGCACATACCCTCCCCAATGTCCATAACCCAGCAACCCTATCCCTACCCACCGACCCCGCCGGCAACCCTCAGTTTATTTTGTGAGATTAAGAGTCTCTTATGGTTTGTTTCCCTCTCGATCCCATCTTGGTTCATTTTTTTCCTTCCCTACCCACCCCCCTGGATCCCCCACTCTGCCTCTCAAATTCCTCATATCAGGGAGATCATATGATAATTGTCTTTCTCTGATTGACTTATTTCGCTCAGCATAATACCCTCTAGTTCCATCCACGTCATTGCAAATGGCAAGAGTTCGTTTCTTTTGATGGCTGCATAATATTCAATTGTATATATATTCTACCTCTTCTTTATCCATTCATCTGTTGATGGACATCTAGGTTCTTTCCATAGTTTGGCTATTGTGGACATTGCTGCTATAGACATTCGGGTGCACGTGCCTCTTTGGATCACTACATTTGTATCTTTAGGGTAAATACCCAGTAGTGCGATTGCTGGGTTATAGGGCAGTTCTATTTTCAACATTTTGAGGAACCTCCATGCTGTTTTCCAGAGTGGTTGCACCAGCTTGCATTCCCACAAACAGTGTAGGAGGATTCCCCTTTCTCCATATCCTCTCCAATATCTGTTGTTTCCTGACTTGTTAATTTTAGCTATTGTGACTGGTGTGAGGTGGTATCTCATTGTGGTTTTGATTTGTATTTACGTGATGATGAGTGATGTGGAGCATTTTTTCATGTGTCTGTTGGACATCTGGATGTCTTCTTTGCAGAAATGTCTGTTCATGTTCTCTGTCCATTTCTTGATTATGTTATTTGTTCTTTGGAGGTTGAGTTTGATAAGTTCTTTATAGATTTTGGATACTAGCCCTTTATCTGATATGTCATTTGCAAATATCTTCTCCCATTCTGTCAGTTGTCTTTTGATTTTTTTGACTGTTTCCTTTGCTGTGCAAAAGCTTTTGATCTTGATGAACTCCCAATAGTTCATTTTTGCCCTTGCTTCCTTTGCCTTTGGCGATGTTTTGGCTGTGACTGAGGAAGAAGAGATTGCTGCCTGTGTTCTCCTCAAGGATTTTGATGGATTCCTGTCTCACATTGAGGTGTTTCATCCATTTTGAGTCTATGTTTGTGTGTGGTGTAAGGAAATGGTCTAGTTTCATTTTTCTGCATGTGGCTGTCCAATTTTCCCAACACTATTTGTTGAAGAGACTTTTTCCCACTGGACTTTCTTTCCTGCTATGTCGAAGATTAGTTGGCCATAGAGTTGAGGGTCCACTTCTGGGCTCTCTATTCTGTTCCATTGATCTATGTGTTTGTTTTTGTGCCAGTACCATACTGTTTTGATGATGACAGCTTTGAAATAGAGCTTGAAGTCTGGAATGATGATGCCACCAACTTTGGCTTTCTTTTTCAACATTCCTCTGGCTATTCGAGGTCTTTTCTGGTTTTATATAAATTTTAGGATTATTTGTTCCATTTCTTTGAAAAATATGGATGGTATTTTGATAGGGATCGCATTAAATGTGTAGATTGCTTTAGGTAGCATAGACATTTTCACAATATTTGTTCTTCCCATCCATGAGCATGGAATGTTTTTCCATTTCTTTGTGTCTTCCTCAGTTTCTTTCATGAGTACATTATAGTTTTCTGAGTACAGATTCTTTGCCTCTTTGGTTAAGTTTATTCCTAGGTATATTATGGTTTGGGGTGCAATTGTAAATGGGATTGACTCCTTAATTTCTCTTCTTCTGTCTTGCTCTTGGTGTGTAGAAATGCAACTGATTTCTGCACATTGATTTTATATCCTGATACTTTACTGAATTCCTGTACAAGTTCTAGCAGATTCGTATTGGAGTCTTTTGGTTTTCCACATAAAGTATCATATCATCTGCAAAGAGTGAGAGTTTAACTTCTTCTTTGCTGATTTGGACGCCTTTAATTTTTGTTGTTGTTGTTGTTGTCTGACTGCTGAGGCTAGGACTTCTAGTACTATGTTGAATAGCATTGGTGATAGTGGACATTCCTGCTGTGTTTCTGACCTTAGGGGAAAAGCTCTCTGTTTTTCCCCATTGAGAATGATATTTGCTGAGGGTTTTTCATAGGTGGCTTTGATGATATTGAGGAATGTACCCTCCATGCCTACACTGTGAAGAGTTTTGATTAGGAAAGGATGCTGTACTTTATCAAATGCTTTTTCACCATCTATTGAGAGTATCATACGGTTCTTGTTCTTTCTTTTATTAATGTATGGTATCACATTGTATCACATTGATTGATTTGTGTATGTTGAACCAACCATGCAGTCCAGGAATAAATCCTACTTGGTCGTGGTGAATAATCCTTTTAATGGGGTGCCTGGGTGGCTCAATGGGTTAAAGCCTCTGCCTTCGGCTCAGGTCGTGATCCCAGGGTCCTGGGATCGAGCCCCATGTCAGGCTCTCTGCTCAGCGGGGAGGAAATTGACAAATTTCCTTCCTCCTCTTTCTCTCTCTTTTCCTGCCTCTCTGCCTACTTATGTTCTCTCTTTCTGTTAAATAAATTAATTAAAAAAATAATCCTTTTAATGTGCTGTTGGATCCTATTGGCTAGTATTTTGATGAGAATTTTCACATCTGCGTTCATCAAGGATATAGGTCTGTAATTTCCCTTTTTGATGAGGTCTTTGTCTGGTTTGGGGATCAAGGTAATGCTGCCCTCATAAAATGAGTTTGCTAGTTTTCCTTCCATTTATATTTTTTGGAACAGTTTCAGGAGAATAGGTATTAATTATTCTTTTTTTTTTAAATATATTTTTAAATTTATTTATTTTCAGAAAAACAGTATTCATTATTTTTTCACCACACCCAGTGCTCCATGCAATCCGTGCCCTCTATAATACCCACCACCTGGTACCCCAACCTCCCACACCCCCGCCACTTCAAACCTATACTCCACAAATAAGTGAAACCATATGATAATTGACTCTCCCTGCTTGACTTATTTCACTCAGCATAATCTCTTCCAGTCCTGTCCATGTTGCTACAAAAGTTGGGTATTCATCCTTTCTGATGGAGGCATAATACTCCATAGTGTATATGGACCACATCTTCCTTATCCATTTGTCCGTTGAAGGGCATCTTGGTTCTTTCCATAGTTTGGCGACCATGGCCATTGCTGCTATAAACATTGGGGTACAGATGGCCCTTCTTTTCACGACATCTGTATCTTTGGGGTAAATACCCAGGACAGACACTTCTCCAATCAAGACATACAAATGGCTATCAGACACATGAAAAAATGTTCATCATCATCAATTATTCTTTAAATGTTTGGTAAAATTCTCCTGCAAAGCTGTCTGGCTCTGGGCTCTTGTTGGGAGATTTTTGATGACTGCTTCAATCTCCTTACTGGTTATGGGTCTGTTCAGGTTTTCTATTTCTTCCTGGTTCAGTTTTGGTAGTTTATATGTCTCTAGGAATGCATCCATTTTTTCCAGATTGTCAAATTTGCTGATGTGTAGTTGTTTATAATATGTTCTTATAATTGTTTGTATTTCTTTGGTGTTAGTTGTGATCTCTCCTCTATCATTCATGATTTTATTTATTTTGGTCCTTTTTCTTTTCTTTTTGATAAGTCTGGCCAGGGGTTTAACAATCTCATTAATTCTTTCAAAGAACCAGCTCCTACTTTCATTGATTTGTTCTACTGTTCTTTTGGTTTCTATTTTATTGATATCTGCTCTGATCTTTATTATTTATCCTCTCCTGCTGGGTTTAGGGTTTCTTTGATGTTCTTTCTCCAGCTACTCTAGATGTAGGGTGTGTACTAGAGACCTTTCTTGTTTCTTGAGAAAGGCTATCACTATATACTTTCTTCTCAGGACTGCTTTTGCTGTGTCCCACAGATTTTGAACAGTTGTGTTTTCATTATCATTTGTTTCCATGAATTTTTTCAATTCTTTAATTTCCTGATTGGCACATTCATTCTTTAGTAGGATGCTCTTTAGCCTCCATATATTTGAGTTCTTTCCAACTTTCCTCTTGTGATTGAATTCTAGCTTCTGAGCATTGTGGTCTAAAAATATTCAGGGAATGATCCCAGTCTTTTGGTACTGGTTAAGACTTGATTTGTGAACCAGGATGTGATCTATTCTGGAGAATGTTCCATGTGCACTAGAGAAGAATGTGAATTGTGTTGCTTTGGGATGGAATGTTCTGAATATATCTGAGATGTCCATCTAGTCCAGTATGCAATCTAAGACCTTTATTTCCTTGTTGATCTTTTGCTTGGATGATATGTCCATTTCAGTGAGGGGGGTGTTAAAGTCCCCTACTATTATTGTATTATTGTCGATGTGTTTCTTGGGTTTCATTATTAATTGGTTTATATAGTTGGCTGCTCCCATGTTAGGGGCAGAGACACTTAAAATTGTTAGACCTTCTTGTTGGACAGACCCTTTGAGTATGATATTGTGTCCTTCCTCATCTCTTATTATAGTCTTTAGCTTAAAATCTAATTTATGCGATATAAGGATTGCCACCCCAGCTTACTTTTAATGTCCATTAGCATGGTAAATGGTTTTCCACTCCCTCACTTTTAATCTGGAGGTGTCTTGGGTCTAAAATGAGTTTCTTAAAGATAGCATATTGATGGGTTTTGTTTTTGTAATCCATTCTGATACTCTGTGTCTTTTGATTGGGGCATTGAGCCCATTGACATTCAGGGTAACTATTGAAAGATATGAATTTACTGCCATTGTCTTGCCTGTAAGTTGACTGTTACTGTATATTGTCTCTGGTCCTTTCTGGTCTACTATTTTTGGCCTCACTCTTTGCTTAGAGGACCCCTTTCAATATTTCCTGTAGGACTGGTTTGGAGTTTGCAAATTCTTTTCATTTTCGTTTGTTCTGGAAGCTTTTTATCTCTCCTTCTATTTTCAATGATAGCCTAGCTGGATATAGTATTCTTGGCTGCATATTTTTCTCATTTAGTGCTCTGAATATATCATGCTAGTTCTTTCTGGCCTGCCAGGTCTCTGTGGAGAAGTCTGCTGCCTGTCTAATACTTTTACCATTGTATGTTACAGACTTCTTGTCTTGGGTTGCTTTTAGGATTTTCTCTTTGTCCCTAAGAGTTGTAAATTTTACTATTAGATGACAGGGTGTGGACCTATTCTTATTGATTTTGAGGGGGGTTCTCTGCAACTCCTGGATTTTGATGCTTGTTCCCTTTGCCATATTAGGGAAATTCTCTCCAATAATTCTCTGCAATATACCTTCTGCTCCCCTCTTTTCTTCTTCTGGAATCCCAATTATTCTAATGTTGTTTGTCTCTCTTTTGCTCATCTTCTTTATTCCCCATCACTTGGTCTTCTATATCAGTAATTCTCTCTTCTGCCTCATTTATCCTAGCAGTAGGAGCCTCCATTTTTTATTGCACTTCATTAATTCCTTTTTTAAATTTCAGCTTGGTTAGATTTTAGTTCTTTTATTTCTCCAGAAAGGGATTTTATTTCTCTAGGGTTTGTCTAATATCCTCCATGCCTTTTTTAAGCCCAGGTAGCACCTTGAGAATTGTCATTCTAAACTCTAGATCTGACATATTACCAATGTCTATTTTGATTAGGTCCCTAGCCATTGGTACTGCCTCTTTTTTGTGGTGAGTTTTTTTTTGCTTTGTCATTTTATCCAGATAAGAATGTATGAATGATAGAATAAAGTACAAAAAGGGTGGCAAAGACCCCAGAAAAATGTACACTAACCAAATCAGAAGAGACCCCAAACTGGGGGTAAAAAGAAATTAAAAAAATATATATATATATTTTATATATTTTATATAATATATATATATTTATATATTAGACTGGTGAATAGAACAGAGCCACCCTCTTGATTTTGATTTTGATTTTGGTCTCTTAGAAGAAACTACCTCCCAAAATTTTAAAGAAAGAAAAACTTATATATATACAAAAATAAGGGTAAACATGACCAAAGGGTAGAATATGACTGTAAAGATGAGAATTTTTAAAAAAAAATTCTAAAAAAGGAATTGATAAGACAGTTGGAAAAAGAAAGAAGAAAAAAAGGCAGGGGGGGGGGGAGGAAAGAATGTGTTCAGGCTGGAAACTAGATCAAAGCCCTAGGCTAGATTTAGGGTATATTTTGATCTATTAGAAGAAATTGTACCCCAAAATTTTTTAGGAAAAAAAAAACCTATATGTATACAAAAAATAAGGTTAAATATGAGGAAGGATAAAATATGACTATAATAATGAAGGTTTTTAAATAATAAGATTTTAAAAAAATATTTATTTATTTATTTATTTGACATACAGAGATCACAAGTAGGCAGAGAGGCAGACAGAGAGAGAGGGAAGCAGGCTCCCCACTGAGCAGAGAGCCCGATGCAGGGCTTGATCCCAGGACCCTGGGATCATGACCTGAACCAAAGGCAGAGGCTTAACCCACTGAACCACCCAGGCACCCCTTAAAAGATTTTTTTAAAGAAAGGTGTTGTTAAGATAAGCTACTTAAAAAGTGTTAAAAGAGGAAAAGTTAAAAAAATAAGAATAAGAAAAAAAATACAATTAAAAAAATTTAAAAATTTAATTTAACTTTGCAAGACTAAAGGATCATGGGGAGGAAGCCAGGAATTCCATGCACTGCTTTCCCCTATCTCTGGAGTTCCGCTGTTCTCATTGATCAGTCTGCTTGGTCTTGGTGGATGTTCTTGCTGATCTTTGGCGGAGGGGCCTGTTGTAATGATTTTCAAGTGTCTTTGCCCCAGGTGGAATTGCACCGCCCTTGCCAGGGGCTGGGCTAAGTAATCTGCTCAATTTCACTCTGCGAATGTTATGTTTCCTGAATGCTTTCTGCAGAGCTCTGGAGGACAGGGGAATGAAAATGACAGCCTCCCAATCTCCAGCCTGGAGGAGCCGAGAGCTCGGGGCCTCACTCCTCAGTGTGCTCTCAGAAAAAGGGGTCGATCTCTCCTGTCTCCCTGGTCTCCAGCTATGCTCTGGGCTCACCCAGCCTGTGACCGAGTGTTTTGGTCTCTGGTGCATGGCCCTGTTTGGAGTTTCCAAACCCAGCAGATTCCTGCCTCCAGAGGACAGTGAGTCTCCCTGGATCTGCCACTTGTGGGGTCCTTGCTCAAAGAGCCGTGGTCTGACTGTGCTGCGGATCACAGTTTAAGGTAACCCTGAGCTGAGAGCTCATTCCTGGGCTCTGTCTCTGTAGTTGGCTTCCCCATTCTGATACCTTCGAGCTCTGCTACCAGACACCCCCAATCTTTCAGAGGACCTTATGGGTCCTGAGACCACACTGTCCCTGAGAGGCCTCCACTTATGCTTAGCCTCTGGAGTGACGTCCCTCAGTGGAGCAGACTTCTAGAAGTTCTGGTTTTGTGCTCTGCTGCTCCACTGCTTGCCAGGAGCCGGCCCCTCTCCCTATGGTCTATCTTCCCATCACTTCAGATTCACTTCTCCACATGTCCTATATTTCAAAAAGTGGTTGATTTTCTGTTTCTAGAATTGCTGCTCTTCTTCTCTTCTATCTCCTGTTGAGTTTGTAGGTGTTTGGAATTGTTTGATAACTATCTAGTTGAACTCCTGCTACCTGATGTCATTTCAGTCCACTATTCCTCTGCCATCTTGCCTCTTTCTGAACCTGAAAGGTTTATTTGTCCCTCCTATATGAGTGCAAATTAAACTTAGTTATCAGAAAAAAAAGTCTTTTCCACAAATCTTGCAGATGAAGGACTTTTACAGGAACACATTCTTTTTTATTTTTTTAAAGGTTTTATTTATTTATTTGACAGAGAGAGATCACAAGTAGGCAGAGAGGCAGGCAGAGGGAGGAGGAAGCAGGCTCCCTGCTGAGCAGAGAGCCCGATGTGGGACTCGATCCCAGGACCCTAAGATCATGACCTGAGCCGAAGGCAGCGGCTTAACCCACTGAGCCACCCAGGCGCCCCTACAGGAACACATTTTTTTGGTCAAAGCATCAGTTAATAATTGTAAATGACAAAGACTTAAAAATGGCCAAGGTTAAAGATCTGATGAGAGTCCATTTTAATGTAAGGAATTTTGGTTACTACTGTGATATGTATTTTAAAATTATGACTAATGACATTATATCAGGACCTAACAGATTTTTAGGAATTTCATACAAATAAGATAGAAACTTTAGTGTCACTTCTTATTTGACAGTACTTACCATGAGATTTAACGTCTAAAAAGTTATAGTTGTAAAAACTTAGCTCTCTTAATGGAGAAGACTCTGTTTTCTTAAGTATTCAAAGACCTGATAAAGGCAAAACACAGATTTTTTTTTTTAGGCAGATTACATTAGAGATAAAGAAAAGCATTTTTACAGGTTCCTATTAAGAGCAGACCAAAAATCTAAGAAAACTTCGTCCTTTTAGTGGAGAGAAAACCAAATTCTAATTTTGTACCAGTGTACTTTTGGTATTGAAATTCTCTCTCTCTCTCTCTCTTCTTTAAAATTTTTAACTCTGTGGGCAGTGTTTTGGTTGTTTCCTGGGGTTTACTTTTCAAAGATTTACAACCTCAAGGAACAGAAAAATAAAAAATATTTTCTTCTAAGAGTTTGCCGGTAATTGCTATTTAAAATATTCCCTTATATTAGGGGTCAGTTGGCTTGGATGTGAGTCTATTTCCTCATCAATCACCACATCTTCCTCTTCCTTCTCATTACTTTCCCTGAGATTCTACCTCTTAGCATCTGAATCAGGCTTTATCCAAAGAATCTTGTGTAAAATAGTTTCCAACTTATTACCCTGGTCTCCTCCCAGCCTCAAAGCTAGCAGACCAGTAGACACTTGAACCTCCCTTCTCTAACCTTAGCTCTTCTAACTGTCTAACTTGAGCTTCAGCCTTTAGTTGGGCATGGTGGCCAGCCCACTGTGGCAGCCATGTTTCCCTTCTTTGCCACAGTGTGCTATGTTCGGTTTCTCAAACAAGCTCATTAAAGCAGCCAGTGTTTTTATGGTATTCCTGTACTCACATGGCAGTCCACAAGCATCAGATGCATAGGATACACCAGTCACAGAGAGGTCAGTGGCCAACTTGGGATTTTCCCTATGGATTCCTCTTTCCCAAGGCTTGTGTCTTTGGTTTCCTGGCTGGCTTACCAATTGTTGGTTCACAAGCTCCTTGGGAGCTTCCCATGTATGATCTGAAGTATATGTTTTCAAAATATATGGCAAAGTTACAGCAAACAAAATAATATGGCATTGGCATTATAACAGTCAGATAGGCCAACTGAACAGAATAGAGAGCCCCCAAATGAATCTATGCATATGTGGTTAACTGATCTTTAACAGGGATGCCCAAGATACATGATCCTGATGGGGGAAAGGATGATCTTTTCAATAAATAGCATTGGGAAAACTGGATATTCATATATAGAAGGATGAAACTGGTCCTTATCTCATACCATATACAAAAACTAACCAAAATGGATTAAAGACTTAAATGCCACAGCTAAAACTATAAAACAGCTAAAAGGAAGCATAAGGAAAAAGTTTCTTTAAAAAATATTTATTTATTATTAATTTAGAAAGAAAGAGCATGGGGGAGGGAAGAAAGAGCTTCTTGCTATTTGTGTGAGCAATGACTTTTTTGGATATGATTCCAAACCACTGGCAAGAAAAGCAAAAATAAATTAGGAGAGCATCAAACAAAAAAAGCTTCTGGACAGCAAAGGAAACAAAAGTAAAGAGCTTATGGAATAGCAGAAAGCATTTGCAAGCCATACATCTGATAAGGTGTCAATATTCAGGGTATATATGGAATTCAGCTCATCAGCAAAAACACAAAAACAATCCAGTTAAAAAAGTGGGCAAAGAACCTCAACAGCCATTTCTCCAAAGGAAGCATAAACATGGTTAGTAGGTACATGGAAAGGTGTTTTAACATCCCTAAGCATCCTTTCATCAGGAAAGTGCTAATCAAAACCTCAGTAGTGAGGGGCCTGGGTGGCTTAGTCTGTTAAGCATAACTTTTGATTTTAGCTCAGGTCATGATCTCAGGGTCATGAGGTCAAGCCTCATGTCAGGCTCCAGGCTCAGTGCAGAGTCTGCTTGAGATTCTCTTTCTCACTTTGTCCCTCCTCCCGCTTGTGCTCTCTATTTCTCTCTGACATACATACATACATACATACATACATACATAAATTGTAAAACAACAACAATAACAACAACACAAAACCTCAGTGGGATATCCCCTCACACTCGTTAGAATGGCTGCTATCAAAGAGTCAAAAGATAACAAGTCTTGGTGAAGATGAGGAGAGGCAGGAATCTTTGTCCACTGTTGGGGTATGCAAAATGGTGCAGCCACTGTGGACAACAGTATGGAGGTACCTCAAAATATTAAAAATAGAACTACCACATGATCCAAAATTCTACTGCTGGGTATTTATCTGAAGAAAACAAACACTAATTCTAAAAGATACGCACCTCTGTGTTCGTTGCAACATTATTTACAATGGTCAAGATATGTGTTCATCAATAGATAAGTGTTCACCAGTAGATGAATATAAAAGATGCCTGTGTGTGTACATACCCACATACATATGATGGAATATTACTCAGCCATTAAAAAGAATGAAACCTTGCTATTTATGACAATATGGATAGACCTAGAGGGTATTAAGCTAAGTGAAGTAAGATCAACAAAAAAAGACAAATACCCTGTGGTTTCACTTATATGTAGAATCTAAAAAAAAAAAATTTTAAAACAAAACAGAAATGGATTCATAGATACAGAGAACAGTCTGATGGTTGCCAGAGGGGAAGGGGTGGGAGAATGGAGGAAATATGGGAAAGGATGAAAAGGTACGAACTTCTAGTTATAGAATAAAGACAAGGGGATTCAATGTACAGCATAGGGAATATAGTTAATAATATGTAACAGATTTGTATGGTGACAGAAGGCAATTAGATCTATCATGATGATCACTTCATAATGTATCTAAATGTTGAATCACTGTGCAGTATACCTGAAAGGAATATCATATTGTATGTCAGCTACACAAAAACAAGAAAGACTTGTATACTTTATACAACTTTTGTCAATTATTCCTCAGGAACACTGGAAAAAATTAAAAATTACCCTACCAGATATCAGTTTATTATAGCCATAGAAATTAGATGCTGTAGTAATGGTTTAGGAAAAGATAAATAGAGTAATGAAAGACTATATCCAGGAGCCTCCAAACAGACCCACATATAAGTAGAAACTTAATATTTCGTTGTATCTCATTAATAAGATGCTGTGACTAACAGTGTGTATGGAAATGGGATAAATCATTCTGTGAGAATTGGTTATTCAGATGTGGAAAAAAATAAAAATGGATCCCTTTTATTATATAGAAAAATCCAGGTGAATTAAAGATATATTATAAAATGCAAAATAAAGTTATTTAGAAAATATCCTAAATGCCTTAGAGTTGGAAGAGATTTTTCAAAATACAAAAAACATAAACCATAAAGGAAGAATTGATAATGTTGGCTACTTTAAAATTAATTTCAGCTCATCAAAGACATCATAATAAAAATGGAAAGATGGAACTTAGAGTGGTAGAAGATATTTACAACTCATATCATGAACAATTAATGTCTAGCATGTATTGAAATCCTTAAAATCAATGAAAAAATGGCAAACAACCAAGTTAAAAATGGCAAAAGATGTAAACAGGAAATTCATAGAGAAGAGGAAACATGAAAAGCTGCTAACCTCACAAAGAATCAGGGAAATGCATAAAATAATGCTGTTATTATTTTCTGATCTGTCAGATTAGCATAAGTTAAAAAGCCTGATGAATTGTTGGTGAGTAAGTGGGGCTTGTATATTCAACCGATAGAAATGTAATCTGGTCCAACCACTTTGGAAAAGAACTTGACACTCTAGAAGGATCGAAGATGTAATACCTTTCAATCCAATAATTCCACCTGAGGTATAAATACAAGAGAATTTCCTACACATGTATACAAAGAGATGTGTATAATAATGTTTCTTGTACTGTTAGTGATGCTGCAAGACTAGAAATACCAAATGTCAATCAGTGAATTTAATAATTTCAATAAATTTAAATAAAATTTAAATAGTCAATGAGTGTGTAAGGCAGGAAAAATGAAGGAACTACATGTACTTGTTTCAGTGGGAATAAATCTCTTTCCCTAGTGGGAGTGATCATGTTTTATAATTTTCAATAGGAATATAATAGACAAAATGAGAAATACTGTGGAAGAAAGAAAGAAAGTTCTGTGCATCTCCAAGGAAAAAGCATTTTGTGGATGAAGGGTGTTTTTTGTTTTTTGTGGTTTTTTTGGTGGGTTTTTTTTTTTTTTTTTTTGCCTTTAAATATGATCATTTAACTTGCTTTGCCTCTTTCTATCCATAATCCATTATCTTAAATTCCATTGGGTACTTTCTTTGAAGTAACTGGTTTTGACCACAAGAGGTCAGGATTTGCATGGAAATATTTCCCCTGTAGTCCTGTAGTGAAAAAACTGAGACCAAAAGAAGTGAACTTTTTGTATTTAGATGTATTCCTGCCCAAAGTGGATTCTGGTCCAGATCTTCAACTGCCTTAGTCAATGCAAATTTTAAGTAAGTTATTAGAGAGAATGATGGACTAGTGCTGCCTTAGAATACTTGATTCTTGTTAGTCCTGAGCATCTAGCAGTTTTAGGCTCACCTTGATGGTGTTTTTCTTTCAAGGAGTTCCTCTAGGGCCAGTTTAAAAAATAAGTGATATGTATCTGTACAGGAGCAATTACAAAGTTATGATTGTTGCATGAGGTTTTGTGATTTTCTCACTAGCATTGTTCTATTCACGAGTACCTCGTAGAGGAAAATGAACCACATTAAATCCTTCAGGGCTGGAGAAGGTCTCCGCAGCTTGCTGGATGTCTCTGCAGCTTGGTTAGACTTTCCGCTACAATGTGTCTTTACCCAATGCCAGCCGACTTCCTTCCACCCACTTTGTAAATGGAAAATAGCAAGGCGTTTCCTGTTTTGAAGTTAGACCTCCAGTAAATTGTCAGTGTCGATGGCAATGAATCATAGGGAATCTAGATAGCATTTTTATTGGAACACTTTCCCCACAGTGCTTAGCACACTGCCTTGTACTTGAATGTCTGCCCTAATGAAAACAGAAACCTGATCAATCCATTCCCAGCTAAAAATCCGTCAGTGACTCCAAATAGCTTTCAAGACCTGGTTGAATTAGCTCCACATTCAAAACTATTAATAATGTGGCCCTGACTAATCTGTCAGCCTTGTGCAAAAGGTACAATAGTCATATATATTCCTTAGAAATATATATGAATATTAGTACTTAGTTACTATATTATATATAAATATTAATACTTAGTTACTATATGCTGAGCATACTTATGATATTTTCTTTCACATTATATATATATGATCTCATTTATTCCTTTTTGAAATATTGTATGCAAATGAGGAAACCAAGACTGAGAACGTAAATCTTTACAACAGCTAAAGTTTGAACTGGAGTGTTTTTGACTCCAAAGTCATTATGACACTTCTCTCATCTTGCTTCTTCTCATAAGCACATACTCTGCAGTCAGACTGAGGTACTCTCAGTTCCTTTTATGTCTAATAACTTTTGCATAATCTTTACTTCCTCTAGAATGCCATTCTCCTCTCCTCCAACTAGTCAAATCCTTCTTGGGTTTAAAACTTAGTTTTATCACCTGCTGTGGTTGTCCCTCCTTGGTTTATTCAACTGTGTTGGTTGCATCTGCTCTGAGTTCCAGTGCTGAGTAGTTTTTCTAGAATGTGTGTGAGGGAGTGGGGCAGAGGATGGGGGATGTAATTTTGATGCATTATGCAGTGTGGAACTCCATTTTTAACTTGAATTACAACAAGAAAATGATTCTTCCTTCCAAACGGAGCAAAATAAATCCATCTCCTTTGACCCCAGAATATAGTTAGAGAGAGAGAGAAAAAAACTGAGGGAAACAGTAACTAAAGTTCCAACTCTGAACTCCCTAGTTAGAGGGCATAGAAGAACACAGGGCTAAGAGAATAGAAGATATTACCTGGGTTAACAAATCAAATGAGCAGCTGTATTTAAAGGCTAGACTTTGGGGAACCTGGGTGGCTCAGTGGGTTAAAGCCTCTGCCTTTGGCTCAGGTCATGATCCCCCACATTGGGCTCTCTGCTCAGCAGGAAGCCTGCTTCCTTCTCTTTCTCTGCCTGCCTCTCTGCCTACTTGTGATCTCTCTTTCTGTCAAATAAATAAATTAAATCTTTAAAAAAGAAAAAAATAAAGGCTAGACTTGGAATGAACTTTGAGCTTTTGCAAATGTAAAGACCAAAAGGGCCCTGAAAGTAAGGAACAACAACCCCCACCCAAACTACTACAGGGAGAATCTGGGTGCTCAGAATGGGCAATTCTAGAGAAACAACATTCCTTTTTTAAATTCTTAAGGTAGCGTACTGCTATTTGAGCATGCTGTGTAGGAGCAGAAACTTTGATGGAGTCTTTCTTCAACATTCCCTTTTCATTTCTTCCTCAAAAATTGGAAGCTAGATTTTCCCATAGATTTCTAACATGAGCGTTGCTTTTCTTACTTATTTAGACTTTCTTATTGTGGTTTCTTCCTCTTTTCTCTTTGTGGGTTGAACCGTTTTCTAGTTGATGAGACTCTAGAAGTTTCCAGGCAAAATATGGTTCCATTTTCTTGAGAGGAAGGAATTCTTTAAAGAAATGGCCTTATTAGTTTATCATTTCAAGTATTTTCTTTTTATCACTCATTTTAAAAATGTTATGGGAAAGGGAAGTGCCAGATGACGCATTGAAATGCCTTTCCTCATTTAATTCCAGACACGGTCCCTATGATGCTATTATCCCCATTTCATAGAGGAGGGGATAGATTCCAATAGAGATTGAATAACCCAGTGGTAAGTGGGGGAAGCTGAGATTTGAATAACATTAAGTCCAATCAGCTATGCCCGAGTTTCCTACATTTGAATGAAGAATAAACTTTTTTAAAATTTATAGTATATTTTAATAGCTAGATGAGCTTCAGCAATGATTGACGCTCACTAGACCTCTGTCTTTCTTTTTTCTTTTTCTTTCATTCCCACTCCCTATTCCCCCCATAGCTCTATCTATGTCCCCTCTGGTAACCAATGGCTTGTTGTCCCTATTAAGAGTCTTTTTCTTGCTTTGTCTTTTTCTTCCTTTTTTTCCTCCTTTGCACAGCTGTTTTGTTTCTTAAATCCACATATGAGTGAGTGCATATGGTATTTTTCTTTCTGTGACTGATTTCACCTAGTGTCATACTCTCTAGTTCCATCCATGTTAGATTTTATTCTTTTTTATGACAGAATACTATTCCATTGTGTATATCTACTACCTCTTTATCCATTCAGCAGTCAGTAGACACTTGGGCTGCTTCCATAATCTGGCTATTGTGAATAATGCTGCAATAAACATAGGCATGCATATATTCCTTTGAATTAGCGTTTTTGTTTTGTTTTGTTTTGGGGTAAATACCCAGTCGTGCAATTCCCAGATCACAGAATAATTCTATTTTTAATTTTTTGAGGAACCTTCATACTGTTTTCCACAGTGGCTGCACCAGTTTGCATTCCCACCAACAGTGCAAGAGGGTTCCTTTTTCTCCATATCCTTGCCAGTGCTTATTGTTTCTTGAGAATAAACTATTTTTTTAAGAAAAATATTTCTGCAGACACTTCATGTTGGCTAAAATTATTTCATGTTTCTTGAGTGAATAAACATAAAACTAGAAGTAAATATCTCATGCATATGGCATTTATATAACCACAGAACTAAAAACAAATGTATACATCTAATAGAATAAAAAATTCAGATAATATTGATAATGAACAATTAATACAGTTTTTTTGCACTAAAAATGAGGCTTGCAGTATAAATGTAATATTGATTTTTACTGTGCAGGCTCTTTTCAGTTTGGTGTTTCTATATGCTGTGTGATGATTCTATTTTAACATTATTGTTTCTCTTCGAACTACTGTTAAAACCCAAGATTTTTGCAGAACATTGTGATATGATTTAGCCTTTACTTGACCTAAGTGATTATTTTGTTATGAAATTCACCTCTGTTCTTCTTTAGCTCATGACAATAAAAATAGGACTATGTTTTTGGAATATTCATTCTTTGAGGGTGGGTCCTCTGTCTGTCTTCCTTGTTGTATTCTTGCTGTGTAGAATAGAGTCTGGCACATAGTAGGTGCTCAAGAAATGTTTATCAAATAGAGGAGTTAATAAACAAAAAAAATACTTGAAGCTAATACATTATTAGGTCCTTAAATGCAGGTCCTGAAATCTCATGGTAATAGATAGCCATCTAGATGATTCAAAATGTGCTTATATTGTGAGAGAAAATATTGAGTTATTTCTTGATTGGTTTCTGTGTTATCTCCAGCCCTTCTCTTTCTTCTTACTTCAGCCACTCAAGCAGGCACTTAGGGTTCTATTCCTATGACCTCACAGAGAGAGCTGATGGGTCAGAGAAGCAGAGACTGTTTATAAGCTTTCTTGATTTTTGTTCCTTAAGCCTTCCAATGAAAGAACCAGTTTTGAGTATACTATTCTTCGGTGTAATAACTTTTCCTTCATTCGTACCTACAGATCTACTCTCCCTTTTCCTTCAACTTCATCAGTGCTCTTGGGGGCTGATCCTTACGAGCTACATGACTGGGCCCTCTTGACTTTTGGCTTCTTCAGTTTGGTCAGTGGGAGGCAGTGGCATGAGATCGGAGGGTCACACCTTAGTGGCTTCTTATTTGGACAGATGTCCTTCCTCCCATATAGCCCCCCACGTGTTGGTGTTTGGGTTCTGCGAAGGGTTGCAGAGTTGGGACAAAACCCCGGAGATGTGAGGTGAGGGGAGCAAGGAGACTTGAGGTGGTCTGGTTTCCTGGTGAAATGGTGGACTCAAGTTAGAAATAAGTTTAATTATAGAAAATTAAGCAGGAGGGGGTGCAAGATGGCGGGCAGAGTATGCGGGCCCAAGCTTACCCCCAGCCATGTTTACAACTAGTTACCCCTCACCTCTGAGTCAGTAAACCAGAGAGCAATTTGAAGACTAGCGGAACAAACTCCACAACTAAATGTAGAGAAGAAGTTGCACTGGAGAGGTTCGGAAGGACAGAAATGGTGGTTGGGAGCTGCCCACGGGAGGTAGGGAGTAGCAGGTGGGACAGGGGAAAGCACCAGGAAGCCCTTACAGGGAAAATGAATCTCCATAACATTGGCCTTGAAAACCAGAGGGGCTGAATTCCATGAGCTTGTTTAACCAGCAGACTTGAAGCCTGCTGGGGCTTAAAAAGTCACCTGAGGAGGCGCCTGGGTGGCTCAGTGGGTTAAGCCACTGCCTTTGGCTCGGGTCATGATCTCAGGGTCCTGAGATCGAGTCCCGCATCAGGCTCTCTGCTCGGCAGGGAGCCTGCTTCCCTCTCTCTCTGCCTGCCTCTGCGTCTACTTGTGATCTCTCTCTGTCAAATAAATAAATAAAATCTTTAAAAAAAAGTCACCTGAGGCTACAAGAACACTAATTCAAAGGGATTCATGCATCCCTGAGTTTATTGCAGCATTATTTACAACGGCCAAGATATGGAAGCAGCCCAAGTGTCCATTGATTGTTGAATGGATAAAGACATGGTATGTGTGTATATGCGCGCATGCGCGTGCGCACACACACGCACCCAGTGGAGTATTACTCAGCTCTGAAACAATGAAATCTTGCCATTTGTGATGACATGGATGGAATTAGAGGGTACCATGCTAAATGAAATAAGTCAGTCAGAGAAAGATAAATGCCGTGTGAACACAATGGTGTTGCAAACAAGCAAAGGGAAAAAAAATAGAGACACAGCAAGAAACAGACTCTTAACTACAGAGAACAAAATCATGGTTACCAGAGGAGAGAAGGGTAGGGGGATTGTGAAATAGGTGATGGGGATGGAGGAGTGCCATTCTCGTGATGAGCACGGGGTGATGCGTGGAACTACTGTTACTGTATTGTACATCTGCGACTAATACAGCACTGTATGTTAACTAACTGGGATTAAAATGAAAACTTAAAAAGAAAAGTCAGCTGCCTCAGCATTGGGTATGCCAGGAGGGTGATTGGCAGCTGGGTTCCCACCCTTAAAGAGACCAAAAAAAAAAAAAAAAAAAAAGAGGGCGAGAGAGGATCAAGCAATATATTTTTTCCATACACAGTTTTGCAGACTGAGATTCATCCCCCCCATGAAATATTTCTAAAAGGTTATCATTATGATAGAAACTCAAAAATTTTAAATTGTCATCATGAATTCAGCAGACCCCGGCTAAGAATTCACTTTGAGATACACTATGTTATGTTATGCTAAACTTTGGTTTATAAAATTCTAAAAGCTGGTTTCTGTGTATATGAATGAAAGTTGTGTTTAAAAGTTATACTCAGGGAGGCAACAGAATATAGTGGATAAGAATGAGGAATCTGGATTCAGAATCTAGCTCCGCCACTTATGAGCTATATGACTTTCGGAAGGTTGCTCGCGTCTTTCTGTGCCTCAGTTTCCTCATCTGTAAAAGAACACAAAACTTGGAAGATTAAATTAAATACTATGTGTAAGTAACTTAGAAAGGTACACACAGTAAGGCTCCCAATAAATGTTTTTATTATTACTATTTTAAAAAAAATATTTATTTGAGAGAGAACGAGAGAGCAGGAGAGGGGGAGGATCAGAGGGAGCCCGATGTGGGACTCATGACCTGAGCCGAAGGCGGTCGTTTAACCAACTGAGCCACCCAGGTGCCCAATTATTACAATTATTGTTGTTCCTAGGATTTCGGTATCACTCAAGGCTTCCTTGTCTCACAGATGTTTACTTACCACCAGCCCGGCAGGGCACAGCAACAGGTACTCGTGCAAAAAGGATTAAGAGATTTATCTGCTTCTAAGCAGAGGCTTGCCATTAACCAAAAAATCCATTTCTTCTTTTTCTTGGGTGTGCACCTACAGCTCTTATGTGCCCTTGCAGGTTGGCATAGAATGCAATAAGTTCTAGCCAACGGTTTGTGAGTGGAAGTGTCCATGTCACTTTTGAGCTAGGGTTTTTAAAAGGCAGGTGTGCCCTCTTCATACTTGTCCCCTTTAGTGTCTCTGTGTCGAAGGTGACAAGACTGGCGATGACACAGCCACACGATGCAGCCTGAGTTCCTGAGTCGGCATGTGGAAGAGAGCTGCCAAACGACTAGGAATCTCCCTCCCACATTGAATTATGCGCAAGAAATAAACTTCTGTGTTCTTTAAGCCATTGTAGTCTTTTTAGAGGGGCTGTTTGTTAGAGCAACTAGGGTGATCCGAATTAATACACAGTCAAACAGGTTGTTTGGTTGGATTCAGATTTTCAGAAGGAGGAGGGAAGGGAAGAGGCTAGAAAAATGGAAAGCCTTTGACATCTTGTTTTCTTTCCTTAAGGCAGACCCTTTCCAGGTCCTCCTGGTCTCCCCATTATGTCTCACCCTGGGCAGTATTCCCCCCCCAACCTCTTCTCCATCATGTTCTTTGTCTTGCTCCCAGGCAGCAGCCCCCTCAACTCAACCATGAATGGCATCCACTAGGAGTGCTGGCCCCTTTTTAGATCTGGGTCATGCTTTGTGTGTCTTTCCCCATTAGTGTGATAAAGAGCTCTTCCTGACCTTCTGGTTCTTTTCCCAAATGATCCACTGGCAATTTGTACAGTGAAAAGTTGGCCTTCCAACAGTCCAGAAGTAATGTGACTTATTCATCGAAGGAATTTCATAAGATACAGGGCACTTACATTATTTCATTTTCATTAAATAAGTTGTATTATTATTTCTTGTAAACATTTTTAAATTCCAGGCGAGTTGTATATCTATCTCTCGAGACAAAACACCTTACTTTCAGTCGGCACTTTTCGCAGTGAAAGGCTGACACCTTCACTAAATGGCCGAAACAGGCAGTGTCCCATGGTATGTTATCACCATCCTCCAACCTAAATGATGGACTTGGCAGAGGTACTTCTCAGGACCCAGACCAACACCCTTTTAGCAAATCTGTGGGTACCCCTAGACCAGACCACCAGAGTGGGCACAAGTGAAGAATGGTTCTGAGCATGTTGCCCTAAATCAGATCTGACTGAGGGCTGCACAGGGAGGCCTGGTTTGGGTTGATTCCAGCATGGTCCTGCTCCAGGCTGTGTCTGGAGGCCTTCCCAGAGGGGAGGTGGGGGTGGTGTCTGGTTCTCTCCCTTCTCTAGGGCACTGCCAGTCTGCATCCTTGGCTTGAAAGGTGTAATAACACAACTAAAAACAAATCGTAGACACATTTCTACCTGGAGTTGCCAACTGTCCTGGATTGACCGTTCTCATCCAAAATGTAAGCCTGGATTTTAGAGAAAAATAAGCACTTCAGAAGCATTTGGAATTCTCCCTCAGTCTCCTTCTCTTAAAACTTTCAAAGCCTGAAACCGAAAGAAGGCAATTCTTCTTAAGTTGCTTTATGTAGATTCAAGTGCCAGCATCGAGAATATTTACTATCAGGACTTCATTTTACATTTTAAAATGATATTCCAACTCTGAAAAAATTATTCTTTTGGCGGGTTTTCAGGAAATAAATGTTTACCATGTGAGATTTTAGGGGAAAAAAAAAAGGAAGGGAAATTAGTCACTCAATACTTCAAGCATCCAGCAACTTCAAAATCCCTGGAAAAATCAACACAAAGCAGACCCCTTACAAATTTCTTCACTTTTCTGTTCTCTTAGGAATGCCAACCCCTCAGCTCTCTCGCAAACACAATTTGTGAACCAGGATTGGCCCAAACCAAACTGTGGTTTTTCATTCTCCTATCGCAATTGCACTCAAAGGGGTAATCACAGCTGCAGCTTCAAGTGAGTCCCCCAAAACTGGACAGAGTGAGGGTTTGGTGCCCACATATTTGTGTGACCTGCTCCGTCCGTGGAGGCTGTCCTGTTCTGGCCAGTCACTAGAGGAGGAGTGACCACCCACCGGGTAAGCGCTTATAGGATGAGACCATGTGTTCCCCAGCCCAGGGCTGCTCTCCGGGTTGGCAGGGTAGGTCGCCAAGGAAAAGTACAGACTTCAGTGCCAAAGAGCCTCACTCCTATCACGTCTCTGCCCGGAACCTACCACAGCAGAGAAGTTAATCAGCCATCTACCACCCGTTTACCAGCACAGTGGAAGAGAAGGATCGCAGGATCTCTGTGCTTGCTGGGAATGGACCACTGCCATGTGAGAACCCCTCTCAGGGTGGCCTTAACAGAAAGTGGCAATGGCAATTGTTCCAGTGGGCAGAGATACAAACCACATACTTGGAGGCTCACTTTATGAAAAGGGAGAAGCAGCTTGAGATACAGATGGCTATGAACTGGGTTACAAGGGTAAATTTCTTGGCTGCTTGGTCAGGTCAGGGCCCTGGCCCTGAAGGAACCAGATTGGAAGGTCCGTGATAAGATAATCTGGGGAACAGGGATGAGACTGTGGGCACAACCAAGTTTGTGTTGCTTTGGATCCTACCTTAATGCCCACCAGAGAACTTCTGCTGCAGGGGACGCTCTCAATAAATGAGCTAGACAAGGGGTCTTGTTTTGTGGCGGTGGGGAACCCATGATGAGCCTTGAGGACACCAGACCACCCACTGGGTGGCAGGGGGATTTCAGTTTCAGTTAGTCCATACTGAATTGACACCTGCCTTGCCCACGTGTCTCTGTGAGAACGACCATCCAAGGGCTCAGACAGTTCCTGATCTATAGTCGTGGCATCCTGCCTAACTCTGTCAAAATGGGTTCAGGACCAGAGGGCCACTGGTCTTACCAGGTGGTTGCTTAACCAGGAGCAGCTAGTCCAGTGGGACAGTGAAGATATTATTGAAGGCTTAGCCAGGGGCCTTGGGGGCAATAACCTGTGGGGCTGGAGTGCGGCTGTCTTAGTGTGTAGTATTTTCACTAAACCAGTGGCTCTATGTTCCCAAGACTTAGAATTAACAGAGACAGGAACCAAGGGGAGGAAGTAGGTGTGGAGCCTCTCAGTCCCTGCTTCTCAAGCTTGCAACTTCAGGCTCTGCCATATTAAAGTTCCTGGTTCCCACAAGGGAAACACTAGGCTGTGTGTGAACTTGGGTGGGTCATTTTAGTCTCTTCCTGTCAGTGGAAGAACTGACAAAAAAGAAGATTATTGCACTGGTGGGCCGAATTGACCTCAGTTACCATGAGGAGTGGGTTGCTCCAAAATAATAAGAGCATGGAGGAATTGACTAGAACCCAGAGGACTTGTTTAGGTGTGTCTTGGTGCTTCCATGGGGTAAAAGTAACTGGGCAACTTTGAAAGCTAGCTATGGCTTGATGAGGGCAAGGCAGCTCAGGGCTCAGGCTGAGGTGCTGGCTCATGGGCCCATCAGGCAGGCAGCCTCGGCTGTCTGGAGCAATGGCAAAAAGCCACAGAAACTAGAGTGGGTGGTACAGAAGGGAAATGAAGACTATCTTGAGATCTGCTTTCCAGGGAACTCAAGAGAGATCCCTAGCACCTGACAAAGGTTCTGAACCAAAGCCAGGAGGTCCTGTGTGGTTGACTCTATGAATCTTTGGCGACTATAGGATTGCACGACTGCTTTGCTTTCTGTCGTAAAGGAGCTCATGTTAATTCACATTTGAGCCGTGCTTGGGGAGCTCGGGGCAACGTCAGTCTATTAGCACGTGGCACTCCCAGCCAGTTTCAGCAAGGTTCACTGACCGTCCGTGCCGCAGAACCAGGGTCTCGTGGTGAAGGCTCACACACAGCTTTGGAAACGCACCAAACCACCTCTCTGCTTGCCTCCCCGAGCCACTGTGTCCCCAGCAGGAACTCATTATTCCTTCAGCGTCAGAGCGAATGACAGAGAGAAATACAATCTTTCGAGCTTAACCATTTTCTTTCCCCAAGTCAAAAAGCCAAGTCGCATATGGCTACAATTTGGGTGCTGTGTCACTTTCCCACTTTATTGCCCCACACATAAACCAGTTGAATGTTTTGGTAACTGACTGACTGAATTTAGTTTTTCAATTATCCCGTGTACCTTACCCCAATAAATTATCAAAATAAACAGCAAGCGTAATATAATTACAACGTCGACAGTGGTCTGAGGCTTAGCAAAATGAAAAATTACTCTCCCTCCACCCCTTCATTGGTCGCTCCTGGGATCGGCTGCTGGGAGATGAATTCTCCAACATGGGAGCTATCTTCTTGAAATGCAGTCATAGGCGTGGGTGAACTGGGAAGTGTTTTTGCCTAACCATGAAAGACTCTGGTTAAGGTCAACAATCTATTAACCTCTTAACGCTTTTCCCATCTTTCTCACATTCTCTTAGTTTTTGACATTTTGACGGTCTGGTTCAGTGACTCACTACCTTTTGGGTTCCAGCCCTTTCTCCCATTATAGAATTTTGGTGGCATGCATGAAGGGATTGAAATACTCAAAACAACAGGAAACAAGCCATATATTGGACGTGATCACTGCTAGGGGGAGTGCTTGCCGGTGGGGTCTGGGAAAGCCTTCACAATTCTACGACTTTCACCTGGCGGTTTTTCAGACCCATGTGTTTGTTTGAGATGACCTTTTCACGGTCTTGGTCTTTTGCTCACATGTTTAAGTTATCATAACATTTGCCTTTAGTATTGGATTGATTAAAAATCTGTATTTTACTGCCTGACTGTATGTTTCACATAGCAACCATCTTACTTCTGTGTTTCCTCTTTTGAACAGCTCTGTAACATGAGATATTCTGGTTGTGCCAAAAAATTGAAATTTACAGTATTTGACTTCATATTAGCAGTGGGTTTGCAAGATGCCAATGTCCTTTATATGACTCATCAGTTAGAACCACGGATCTAGCTAGTCGTGGTGATTTCTGTGAAGAAAACAGTATGTGTTACCGTTGTTAAGAGAAAATGATGCAAAACTTGGAAATAAAGTAGAAGGATGAATTTCTATGCATAGGCAGATGGTTTCTCTCTGGCTGAAGAGATAACCCCAAAGATTGTAGCCTTATTGCTCTGAAGTGTAGTTTTTGTAGCTAATTTAGCATCTTCAATCTTTTAAAGAATAGACTGTGTTTTTTAAAGATTTGATTTATTTGAGACAGAGAGAGAGAGAGTCTAAGAGAGAGCGAGCATGAGCAGTGGGGGAGGAGCAGAGGGAGAGGGAGAAGCAGACTCCCTACTGAGCAAGGAGCCTGATAAGGAACTCTATCCTAGGATGCTGCAATCATGACCCAGCACCCTAGACTCTATTTTTTTTTTAAGATTTTATTTATTTGACACAGAGAGAGAGATCACAAGTAGGCAGAGAGAGAGGGGGAAGCAGGCTCCCCACCAAGCAGAGAGCTTGATGTGGGGCTTGATCCCAGGACCCTGAGATCATGACTTGAGCTGAAGGCAGAGGCTTAACCCACTGAGCCACCCAGGCACCCTAGACTGTATTATTTATAACAGTTTTAGATTTATGGAAAAATTGAGAAGCTAGTGCAGAGGGTTCCCTTGTATCCTGTATGAACCCACTTTTCCTTATTTTTAACATCTTACGTTAATAAGATACATGTGTTATAAATAACAAACCAATATTATTACCTTATAATTCGGCAGACTCCATATTTGACTTCGATTCCCTTAGTTTTGACCAGATGTCTCTTTCTATCCCATGATCCCACCAGGATACCACATCCCATATAATGGTCAAGTCTCTGTAGGCGCTTCTCGGCTGCGGCAGTTGCTAGGTCGTTCATTATTTTTGATGATCTTGACAATTTTAAGGAGTCCTGATCCCGTATCTATGGGAATGCATCCAGTGTTTTTGCATGATTAGACTAGTTTTATAGGCTTGGGGAAAAGACCACAGAGATAAAGTGCCATTGTCATTACACCCTATCAAGGGTACATCCTATTAACGTTATATCAAAATGATATACGACTGCTAATGTTGGCCCAGAGCACCTGGCAGAGGTAGTGTTTGTCACGTGTCTCCACTGCACACATCTCTTTTCTTCCCCCTTTTAACTCTGTCCTCTCTGGAATGTAGTTCATGTACCATGGCATGTAGTCCATCCCTAGAGTCCCGAGTTTTGCTCTGCCTCCTTGAGGGTGGAGGGTCTCCATAAATTGTTTGGAATTCTTCTTCAGGGGGGTTTGTTTCTCCCCCGATTGCTAATTTATTGAAACATTTATTTATATCCTTTTTATAGGGACTCATGTCTCCTAGGCGCCAGTTTTTTGGGTTGTTAATGGGGTATTGTTTCTCCTGAACCCTCTCAGCTGACAGGAGGGAAATACATGTATGTATATTAACATATACACACACGTATATTATATATGTGTGTATATGTACACACATGTCTGTGAATGTTTCTGTATGTAACCCTCTGTAACCATATGAAACTGAACATGAGTTCTTCTGGATGTCTCCAACTCCAACCACATGAGTCATTCTGGCCTCCTCCCCTGAATTCCCCGTAAATTCTCACTTCAAGAGTGGGAAGCCTGATTCCCACCACCCACCTTCCATTCATTTAAGTGTTCAATTCTAAGATTCACGTAATGCAACATCAGAATTGTTAATCCATGCCCCCATGGGAAACCATTTCATCTGCTGGGGTACAGTGTTTACACCCAGCTCCTTCTGCCTTTAGTCTTACAGATTCCACTCATTTCCAGTGACTTAGGTCAGCAACCCCACCCCTGACCCTCCTCCCCACCCTCCCTGTCCAGTGAGGTTGTTTCCCATGTTTGTCATACAGCCAGATTCTCAGGTCATGGCCAGCATTCCATCCTGGGATTCCCCCAAGCACCTCAATGATTTTTAAAACTTTTCCACACATTAGGATGCCCTCTTCATGCTAGAAAGCTTTATGGGCTTTGATAAATGTATAATGTTAAGTATCATACAGTTTTACTGTCTTAAAAAAATCCTCTGTACTCTACCTATCCATTCTTCTCTCTTCCCTTCCTCCTGGCAACTGCTGATCTTTTTACTGTTTCCACAGTTCTGCCTTTTCCAGAATGTCCAATAATTGGAGTCCTATAGTATTTGACCTTTTACTTAGCAGTATGCATTTAAATTTCCTTCACGGTTTTTTTGTGGCTTGTTGCTCATTTCTTTTTGTCACTGACTAATATTCCATTGCACAATGTAGCACAGTTTGTTTATCCATTCACTTACTGAAGGACATCTTGGTTGCTTCTAGTTTTTGGCATTATGAACAAAGCTGCTATATTTCTGCTAGCAGTCCTTTTCTTCATTGCCTGTATGTATTCATTTCTTCTGTATGCCTTTCAGCCAGTTTTTCTGTCTTGCCAGAGCCCTCATTAACAACATGTGCCCACTGTATTATTTGCATGAGAATTATGTTTTTAATCTTTGGGCAGTCATACATTGACATGCTCTTTTTATAAAATGCCTTTGGGAAGATGTATTTCTTCTGCAGCTTGGGGCACATTGCTGTATAACCCATCTCATTTCCATAAGTGTGACCCTTGATGTGGCCTTGGGTTGGGTGAGCACTTCTAAGGGTGAGCCGAGGCGAGCATTTCGGATGAGTGGTGCTGTTGTGGTTACACAACAGAATTTATTGAAAAAGTACTACTTTGTTAATGCTCCTTGAGAAGATTTTGAGTCTGTTGAGACTTTCATCAGGTCACGAGGGTCACCTGAATGGGTCAGTTAGTTGAGCATCCAACCCATGATTTCATGATTTCAGGTCAAAATCTCATGGGTCATAGGTTTGAGCCCCTTGTTGGTCTCCTTGTTCAGTAGAGTCTTCTTGTTCCTTTCTCTATGCCCACCCCCCACCTCCCCCAATCAGTCAATCAGTCAGTCAATCTTTATAAAAAAAAAAAAAAAAGACTTCCATCAGGTCATGTTGAGGATGTTATTCATGTAAGGAACATGGCAGGTGAGGGGGATGGAAACAGCACTGGGTTCGAGGACTTCTCTGTTATTCAGCACCAAGTCCATTAACACCTAGAACCTCAGCTTCCTAATTGTTATAAGGTTGGAAACATGTGGCAACACAATGATGCTATGGTGGATAAAATATCCTAATCCATTGAGATGTTTGTTTAAAGTTAATGAAATTACGTGTGTGAAATACATTCTAAGCTCTATAAAAGTACGAGTTGTTACTGTCTAGTACAGTGGCTGGCAAACTTTTTCCTTGAAGGATCAGACAGGAACTATTTTCAGCTTTGCAGGCTACATGGTCTCGCTGCAACTATACAGCTCACTGTGACAGTTCAAAGGCAGCCATAGTTGGACAACACATAAACCAATGAGCATAGCTGTGTTCCAATAAAACTTTGTTTTTAAAAACAAACAGTGGGGGCGCCTTGGTGGCTCAGTGTGTAAAGCCTCTGCCTTCCGCTCAGGTCACGATCTCAGGGTCCTGGGATCGAGCCCCTCAGCGGGGAGTCTGCTTCCCACCCCCCATCCCCACCTGCCTCTCTGCCTACTTGTGATCTCTGTCAAATAAGTAAATCAAATCTTTAAACAAACAAACAGTGATCCGTATTTGGGCCATGGGCAGTAATATGCTGACTCCTTGTGTAGAATGAGTGTGGAAAGATAAAAACTGCTTTCTCCTCTTTTCCGTCCCAAATCTCTTCCAAATACAGTGCTGAGGAGGACATCCAATCATTTACTGAGGGTCTTGAGTCAGAGACTGCAAATTCTCTGGGTGGGTTGAGTTATTTGTCAGCCTAGCTCTTTAAAAACATGATATCGTCCCTGCTTTCTACCCAGGGTCCCACCTTCTCTGTGGGTAGGTCTTAACCTGCTTCTGCGGGAACCGCCACACTCATCTGTCCATGAATCTGCTCAGCTGCTCTCTGGGCCATATTATTAGGTGTCTGGGAGGATTGAAACCCTGTTATTTCTTTATCTGAGCCAGAGAACTGAAAGAAAGTGCCACAGGAAGGCTACACCAAGATCTTTGCCCCTTTAAAACTTGCAGTTATTCTGGGGCACCTGGGTGGCTCAGTGGGTTAAAGCCTCTGCCTTTGGCTCGGGTCATGATCCCAGGGTCCTGGGATCGGGCCCCACATCGGGCTCTCTGTTCCGTGGAGAGCCTGCTTCCTCCTCTCTCTCTGCCTGCCTCTCTGCCTACTTGTGATCTCTCTCTGTCAAATAAATAAATTAAAAAAATGTTAAAAAAAACTTGCAGTTATTCTGTGAGGTAGGTTTTGGCGCACCTATTTCACATTTGACAAGTTCAAATTTTAGAGTGAGTTCACTTGACTTTTCGTATAGAAACATTTCTTCAGAAGTCGTGACATCTCAGCCTCCACAAAGAGCAGAAAATTTCATGTTGTCAGCTCAACTCAATAAGTGCAAGTTCCCCCGTCCCCTCCTTCACTCCTTGTGTGTGGGTGGGGTGAGCAAAGTTTCTGGGGTGTTGGTGTATATGACATCATGGTGGGGAGGGGTTGACATCAGCCTCTGTCTCCTGTGTTTCCTGAGAAGTTTGTCTTTTCTAGTCTATGTGGTCTTCATGGTTTCCTATCATATATGTGACAATCACACATTCCTCCCTCTTTGTGTCCCAAACCCTGGCTCCTTTGGGACTGTGGCTTGTGCTCATTTTCCTGTTCATGGAGGGGCTCACAGGAACCTTTTGCTCCTGGTTCTATGAGGTTTTCCTGTGGTTTACCTGACCTGGAAATTTCCTTAGTCATTGTCAGGCTGGCCTTCTGGGGCCATTTTGGACATGAGGCTTTTCTTCAAGACTTGAATTCTGAGCTACTCCTTGGGAAGCCAGACAATGGGCTCTTTGGCTCTGGACAACCTTTAAGGTTATCTGGGATTTCTCTCCAAGGTTTTAGGTCCGTGGAAGGGGCCACTGGACGGGGCACTTCTTAAGGACCTAAATGGATTGTAACCTTGCTTACTCTTCATCCTAAAATCATTGACTCCATCTTTGTTTTTTTCAAGTAGAGACAAATGTTGTAATGTCATCCTACATTTTTTCCTGTTCTTTAGTTCATAGTATACACTCTGCAGAATTCTCAAGGATCCTAGTTCAACATTTTCTGTCCCAAACATTTTCTCTTTCAAACCCCCTGCCTGCTGTAACAAAAAAGTTTTGTTTTCAAGATAATGTCTCTGCATGAGGCTCTAACAAGAATCCTTCAGAACTCACAGTTGAGCAATTACTTCTTTGAGTTTAGCACAGTTGTCTTCCCTCTAAGAACAGTATGTATGCAGAACTGCTTTCATTTTGTTTGGTTTTTCCTAGAAACAAATATTATGAAAAGCTTAAGATCAGATTGAATACAGATTAGTATAGGATCCTGTTTCTTTGTCTAAATGGTTAAGGGAAGGGCACAAGGGAGGAGGAGGAGGAGGAGAAACGTTGGGTAGTATCTCAAAATATCAACTGTGCATCCTCAGAGATGAGGAAGCAGAGGCCCCAAGAGGCCAGGCACTGGCCCAGGGCATACCAGAGAGATTGGAGGATGTGGAACTCCAAGACAGGTCAGTGGCCAGGCCTGCCTGATTTCAAAACAAATCTGAGGAAGGGGGACAGTTGTAAAAGGAAGGAGTTCTCCATTTTAGCAGGTCCAAATGCTGCAGAGAAGCCCAGAGAGGTAAGAATGAAGACAGAGGTTTTTCAAATGCGACCGAGGTTCAGATAACCATGGACAGGTTTGCTCTCTGCTGGATTTTGTCCCCCATCACAAGACTGCAGACTCTGAAGTCTTGATCCATTTGCTCCACTGAGGTATTGCTGACTGTTAAGAGCTCCCAAGGAGTGTACATCCTTAAAATATTTTTTTCTGGGTGTCCAGTGGGAGAAGGTTCTAAGCAAGGATATATTGTACTTGACCATTATATAAATGATATATGGATAGAGGAAGGTGCCAATTGAAGAACACGGGAAAAAGAAGGTGTTGAAGTGAGTGGAAAAAAGGGTTTAAGTGAGGGTATGAGGGTTCCTCCAAATTCTGTCGGTGTCCCAAAATTCCTGCAAAAGAGAAGAGCCAAAAGGGCTGCCCCTCTGAAGACAGGCTAACAATGGCCATCCATGAAAGAATCCTTTTTTAGATTCTTTGTAAACTTTTCTAACTAAGTAGTGTCAGTTTGTAAGCCCTCCCTAGCTGTGCGCTAAGCATGTGGAGTCTTTGTTATCTTACCCTGGGAGGGCTGGCTGCTACCTGTATCTTGGAGGACAGATTTTAATTCTTTTTTTTTTTCTTTTTCTTTCTGGAACTGCTTCCTAAATGCCTTGTGACAGCCAGGTTCCCAAGGCAAATGGCCTCACAGAGCTCTGTTCCGTCTTGGACCTCAATGAGGTGCCTCACTCTACCTGTGCAGGTGGAGAGAGGCAGCCTCTGGGGGCTGGCTGACCTCTGTTGCTGTGACAGACCGTTGACTGCTTGTTTCCTTTCTCCTTGAAACAAACATTATGAAAAGCTGAAGTTCAGATTAAATAAAGATCAGTTAGGATTCTGATCTGGTTTTTTTTTTTTTACTTTTTAAAATCTTCTCTTATTGTGGGAACTTTCAACATATTTTGCTGAGATGTAATTGACACATGATGTGTCAGTGTTAGGTGGATGACATCATGATTTAATATTGTAAAGTGATCACCACAGTAAATGTAATTCATATGCATCTCCACCTCTTAACCTTCTTTAAGTGCACAGTATTGTTGTGCTTACAATATTGTTGCCTTTTGGCTTGATGTTGGCCAACAGACCTCTCAAGAACTTACTTCTCTTGCTTAAGTGAAACGTTATGCCTGTTGATTAGTAACTCCCTACTTCCCCCTCCTCCCATGTTCCTGTCTTAATTCAATTTGACTCCTATGTATCAAGCGCCTCTGATATACAGAGCACAGTGGCCAGTGACTATAGAAATGTGAAAGAGGGAAGTCCCAGCTTCCGCCTCAAGAAGTGCCTATCACCTGTGGGGTAGGGAGGTAGACAAATATTCAGATAATTGGCAGAAAGTCAGTACCTTAAGAGAGGAAAAAAGGGGCATGGCAGGTTAAATTATTTCCCACTGGGGTCTTCATGGGGGACCTAGCATGTGAGGAAGAATTTGTAAGGAGAGCCTAATTTCATTGGGTGGATGGATGTGTGGCTAAAAAGTAATCTACCTAGGGAAGTTCATCACACATATAGAAATTCTGGGGTTTTGCTCCTCTGTGGACCTCAGACCATCTAAAATTAGAAGCAGATCCCAGGGGGGCCTGGGTGGATCCTGATTAAGTATCCAACTCTTGATTTCAGCTCAGGTCATAATCTCAGGGTCCTGGGAGGGAGCCCCTCATTGGGCTCCCCTTTTAATGGGGAGTCTGCTTGAGGATTCTCTCTCTCTCTCCCTTTGTCCCTCCCCCACTCATGCAAGTGCTCTTTCTCTTTCTAAATAAATCTTAAAAAAAAAAAGCAGCAGCAGATTCTGGTTTATTCCTCTGCCTTTTTTTAGCAGGACTGCCTGGACTTCAATTATTGTATAAATTATTTTTTCCCAACTACCTCGAATATCAAAATAAACCAAAAATGCTTTCCTGGAAAGACAGAGAATTGGCCTTGAGAAAATGGATGAGTAATAGGTCTTGGAAGGGAAGAGAAGAGGGGCAGAACAGACTTTATAGGTATAAGAAAGAGGTGGTATTTTCTCCATAAGGTACTGAGGACCTCTTAATGCCACAGTGGACCATGAGTTAGAAAAAACAGGAATCTGTGCTACAGATGAGCATCAGGAGAGAGCAGATTTGAGGGACCAAAGCCGAGCTATAGTTGGCAGCTACGTGCTTCTGCCTCTTGACCTAACAACAGTCTCATCAACCAGTGGGTGCATATGCGAAGTGCCAGTTGATGCATACATTGAGTTGTGAGGAGCTCAGGCCTGGACATTTGGGCTCTTTCTATAATCAGAGGTGGCCAGGTCCCTGGGAGCATAGCCACAGATGGAGGCACAAAGGAAATATCAGTGTGGCAGAGGGAAGCAAGTGAGGGCAGGATGATGGATGAGTACTAACAAGCAGAAGTACTCATATGGGCCAGATTCTGGGCACTAAAAGCCTTATCTGTATTTTCTAACTTAATCCCCACAAAAATGGAGGCAGTTGCTGATGACTTTGGAGAGTACTTTTTCCAGAGAGCAGGGGGAGAGGGAGCCAGGTCTATAAGGCATAAAGGAGTGGGAAGGTAGAGGGGAAGTGGAGGCTTCAGATCTAGGCCATTCTGAGAAGTGTGTCTTTAGTAGGAGATGAGGGAGATAGAATAGCAGTTTGAGAAAGAGAGTTACTTTTTATATTTTTACTTCCCTTAAAAACATTGGGGGGTGGTGGGATATGAGATAGATGGGGAGGAGGGGAAGGAGCAAGTATCAGGAGAGGCTGAAGATACTAGAGAAGGGTTTCTTGAATGGTGTATTCCCAGGGCTGCTGAGGTGATGTGCCTCCCTGGGGTGCAGTGAGTTGGTTCTGGGAACAGGTGTGAATGAAGTCAAGGACACAAGGAGATAGGAGGGCTGTGGCCCAGGTGGGAGGGACTTCTTCCTCAACAAAGAAGGAATGAAAAGGGGAAGGCACAGAGAAGTATTAAAATGGGCAGGAGGAAATTACTTGAAACCATGAAATTCCTAAAAGAAAACATAGGCTATAATGTTTGACATAAGGTGTAGACACATTTTTCTAGATATGTATCCCCAGGCAAAGGAAACAAAATTAAAAATAAACTATCAGGACTCTACCAAGGTAAAAAGTTTTTGCACAGCAAAGGAAACAAGCAACAAAGCAAAAAGTTAACCTAGTGAATTGGAGAAAATATTTGCAAATGATATATCTGATAAGGGATTAATATCTAAAATATGTAAAGAATTTATACACCTCACCACCAAAAAACCCCCAAAATTTGATTAAAAATGGGAAGAGACCTTGAATAAACTTTTTTTCCCAAAAATACTCACAGATGGCCAACAGACACATGAAAAGATGCTCAACACCACTGATCATCAGGGAAATGAAAATCAAAACCACATCACCTTACACCAGTCAGAATGGCCAGAATCAAAGACACAGGAAATAACAAGTGTTGGCAAGGATGCAGAGAAAAAGGAACTCTCATACACTGTTAATGCAAATGTAAATTGGCACGGCTCCTGCAAAAGACTGTATGGAGGTTCTGCTCAAAATTAAACATAGAATTACCATGTGATCCATGTAATTCTACTACTGGGTATTTACCCAAAGAAAATGAAGACACTAATTCAAAAAGATACATGTAGCCTATGTTTATTGCAGCACTGCTTACAATGGTCAAAATATGGAAGTAATCCTAGTGTCCACCAATAGATGAATGGATAAAGAGGATAGGGTGAACATCTATAACACAAACACACAGTGGACTATTGCTCAGTCATAAAAAAGAATATCTTGACATTTGCAACAACATGGATGGGCATAGAAATTCTAAGTGAAGTAAGTCAGAGAAAGACAAATACCATATACTTTCACTCGCATGTGGAATTTAAGAAACAGAAAAAAAAATGAGAGGAGTAGTGGGCAGAGGGATGGGTGAAATCTATAAAGGAGATTTAAAAAATGGGCATGAAGTTTAAAGAGTGCAATTTGAATGACCTCAACATTTAAAAAATTTTTTTAATTAACATGTAGTGTATTATTTGCCCCAGGGGTACAGGTCTGTGAATCACTAGGCTTACACATTTCACAGCACTCACCATAGCACATACTCTCCCCAATGTCCATCACCCAGCCACACTAGCCCTAGCCCTCAACCTCCCAGCAACCCTCAGTTTATTTCATGAGATTAAGAATCTCTTATGGTTTGTCCCCATCCCGATCCCATCTTGTTTTATTTTTTCCCTCCCTACTCCCAGCAACCCCCACACTGCCTCTCAAATTCCTCATATCAGGGAGATCATATGATAATTGTTTTTCTCTGATTGCCTTATTTCGCTTAGCATAATACCCTCTAGTTCCACCCATGTCATCACAAATGGCAAGATTTCGGGGGTTTTTGATGGCTACATAGTATTATTCCATTGTGTGTATGTGTGTCTGTGTGTGTGTGTGTAAACACACACACCTCATCTTCTTTATCCATTCATCTGTTGATGGACATCTAGGTTCTTTCCACAGTTTAGTATTGTGGACATTGTTGCTACAAACATTGGGGTGCACGTGCCCCTTTAGATCACGACGTTTGTATCTTTAAGGTAAATACCCAGTAGTACGATTGCTGGGTCATAGGATAGCTCTATTTTCAACTTTTTGAGGAACCTCCATACTGTTTTCCAGAGTGGCTGCACCAGCTTGCATTCCCACCAACAGTGTAGGAGGGTTCCCCTTTCTCCGCATCCTCGCCAGCATCTGTCATTTCCTGACTTGTTGATTTTAGCCATTCTGACTGGTGTGAGGTGGTAACTTATTGTGGTTTTGATTTATATTTCCCTGATGACGAGTGATATGGAGCACTTTTTCATGTGTCTGTTGGCCATTTGGATGTCTTCTTTGCAGAAATGTCTGTTCATGTCCTCTGCCCATTTCTTGATTAGGTTATTCTTTGGATGTTGAGTTTGGTAAGTTCTTTATAGATTTTGGATACTAGCCCTTTATCTGATATGTCATTTGCAAATATCTTCTCCCATTCTGTCAGTGTCTCTTGATTTTGTTGACTGTTTCCTTTGTTGTACAAAGTTTTTGATCTTGATGAAGTCCCAATAGTTCATTTTTGCCCTTGCTTTCCTTGCCTTTGGCCATGTTTCTAGGAAGAAGTTGCTGTGGCTGAGGTCAAAGAGGTTGCTGCCTGTGTTCTCCTCAAGGATTTTGATTGATTCCTGTCTCATATTGAGGTGTTTCATCCATTTTGAGTCTATGTTTGTGTGTGGTGTAAGGAAATGGTCCAGTTTCATTTTTCTGCATGTGGCTGTCCAATTTTCCCAACACTATTTGTTGAAGAGACTGTCTTTTTTCCACTGGACTTTCTTTCCTGCTATGTCGAAGATTAGTTGGCCATAGAGTTGATGGCCCACTTCTGGGCTCTCTATTCTTTTTTTTTTTTTAATTTATTCATTTAAAAAAATTTTTTTTAAAGATTTTATTTATTTATCAGAGAGAGAGAGGGAGAGAGAGCGAGCACAGGCAGACAGAATGGCAGGCAGAGGAAGAAGCAGGCTCCCTGCTGAGCACGGAGCCTGATGTGGGACTCGATCCCAGGACGCTGGGATCATGACCTGAGCCAAAGGCAGCTGCTTAACCAACTGAGCCACCCAGGCGTCCCTGGGCTCTCTATTCTGTTCCATTGATCTATGTGTTTGTTTTTGTGCCAGTACCATACTGTCTTGATGATGACAGCTTTGTAATAGAGCTTGAAGTCTGGAATGGTGATGCCACCAACTTTGGCTTTCTTTTTCAACATTCCTCTGGCTTTCCGGGGTCTTTTCTGGTTCCATAAAATTTTTAGATTATTTGTTCCATTTCTTTGAAAAATATGGATGGTATTTTGATAGGGGTTGCATTAAGTGTGTAGATCGCTTTAGGTCACATAGACATTTTCGCAATATTTGTTCTTTCAATCCATGAGCATAGAACGTTTTTCCATTTCTTTGTGTCTTCCTCAATTTCTTTCATGAGTACATTATAGTTTTCTGAGTACAGATTCTTTGCCTCTTTGATTAGTTTTATTCCTAGGTATCTTATGGTTTTGGGTGTAATTGTAAATGGGATGAACTCCTTAATTTCTCTTTCTTCTGTCTTGTTGTTGGTGTATAGAAATGCAACTGATTTCTGTGCATTGATTTTATATCCTGACACTTTACTGAATTCCTGTACAAGTTCTAGCAGATTTGGAGTGGAGTCTTTCAGGTTTTCCACATAAAGTATCCTATCACCTGCAAAGAGTGATAGTTTGACTTCCTCTTTGCCAGTTTGGATGCCTTTTATTTCTTTTTGTTGTCTGAATGCTGAGACTAGGACTTCTAGCACTATATTGAATAACAGTGGTGATAATGTACATCCTTGCCATATTCCTGACCTTAGCGGAAAAGCTCTCAGTTTTCCCCATTGAGAATATTTGCTGTGAATTTTTCATAGATGGCTTTTATGATATTGAGGTATGTGCCCTCCATCCCTACAGTTTGAAGGTTTTTTTTTTTTTTTTCCAGTTTGAAGAGTTTTGATTAAGAAAGGATGCTATACTTTGTCAAATTATTTTTTTGGCATCTATCAAGAGTATCATATGGTTCTTGTTCTTTCTCTTATTAACGTATTCTTTCACATTGATTGATTTGAGGAGGTTGAACCACCCTTCTAGCCCAGGGATAAATCCCACTTAGTCATTGTGCATAATCCTTTTAATGTACTGTTAGATCCTATTGGCTAGTATTTTGGTGAGAATTTTTGCATCCATGTTCATCAAGGATATTGGTCTATAATTTTCCTTTTTGATGGAGTCTTTGGTTTGGGGATCAAGGTAATGCTGGTCTCATAAAATAAGTTTGGAAGTTTTCCTTCCATTTCTATTTTACAGGACAATAGGTATTAATTCATCTTTAAATGTTTGGTAGAATTCCCTGGGAAGTCATCTGGCCTTGGGCTCTTGTTTGTTGGGAGATTTTTTTTTTTAAAGATTTTATTTATTTATTTGACAGACAGAGATCACAAGTAGGCAGAGAGGCAGGCAGAGAGAGAGGGAGAAGGAGGCTCCCTGCTGAGCAAAGAACCTTACGTGGGGCTCTATCATGGACCCTGGGATCATGACCTGAGCTGAAGGCAGAGGCTTTAACCCACTGAGCCACCCAGGAGCCCCATGTTAGGAGATTTTTGATGACTCCTTCAATCTCCTTATTGGTTATGGGTCTGTTCAGGTTTTTCTATTTCTTCCTAGTTCAGTTTTGGTAGTTCATATGTCTCTAGGAATGCATCTGTTTCTTCCAGATTGTCAAAAATGTTGGTGTATAGTTGCTTATAATATGTTCTTATAATTGTTTGTATTTTTTTGGTGTTGGTTGTGATCTCTCCTCTTTCACTCATGATTTTATTAATTAGGGTCCTTCTTTTCTTTTTGTTAAAGTCTGGCCAGGGGTTTATCAATCTTAGTATTTCAAGGAACCAGCTCCTACTTTCATTGATTTGTTCTACTGTTCTTTTAGTTTCTATTTCATTGATTTCTCCTCTGATTTTTATTATTTCTCTTCTCCTGCTGGATTTAGACTTTCTTTGCTGTTCTTTCTCCAGTTTCTTTAGGTGTAGGGTTAGGTTGTGTACTTGTGACCTTTGTTGTTTCTTGAGAAAGGCTTGTATTGTTATGTACTTCCCTCTCAGGACCACCTTTGCTTGTCCCAAAGATTTTGGGTTTTCATTTTCATTTGTTTCCATGAATTTTTTTCAATTCTTCTTTAGTTTCCTGGTTGGCACATTCATTCTTTAGTAAGATGCTCTTTAGCCTCCATGTATTTGAGTTCTTTCCAACCTTCCTCTTGTGATTGAGTTCTAGCTTCAAAACGTTGTGGTCTGAAAATATGCAGGGAATGATCCCAATCTTTTGGTACTGGTTGAGACCTGATTTGTGACCCAGGATGTGATCTATTCTGGAAAATGTTCCATGTGCACTAGGGAAGAATGTGTGTTCTGTTGTTTTGGAATGGAATGTTCTGAATATATCTGTGATGTCCATCTGGTTCAGTGTGTCATTTAAAGCCTTTATTTCGGGGCACCTGGGTGGCTCAGTGGGTTAAGCCTCTGTTTTCAGCTCAGGTCATGATCTTGGGGCCCTGGGATTGAGTCCCGCATCAATCAGCTTTCCCCCCACCCCCGCCTGCCTCTCTGCCTACTTGTGATCTTTGTCAAATAAATAAATAAAATCTTAAAAAAAAATAAAAGCCTTTATTTCCTTATTTATCTTTTGCTTAGATGATCTGTCCATTTCAGTGGGGGGGGGGGGTAAAATCTCTTACTATTATTGTATTATTGTTGATGTGTTTCTTTGATTTTATTATTAATTGGTTTATATAATTGGTTGCTCCCATGTTAGGGGCATAGATATTTAAAATTGTTAGATCTTCTCATTGAACAGACCCTTTAAGTATGATATAATGTCCTTCCTCATCTCTTATAGTCTTTGGCTTAAAATCTAATTTACGTGATATAAGGATTGCCACCCCAGTAGTTGTTTGTCTCTCTTTTCTTTATTCTCTGTCATTTGGTCTTCTATATCACTAATTCTCTCCTCTGTCTCATTTATCCTAGCAGTAAGAACTTCCATTTTTTATTGTACCTCATTAATCGCTTTTTAAATTTTAATTTGGTTAGGTTTTCTTTGATTTCTCTGGAAAGGGATTTCCCTTCTCCAAAAAGTGATCTCTAGTATCTTCCATGCTTTTTTTGAGCCCAGCTAGCACCTTGATGATTGTCATTCTGAACTCTAGTTCTGACATATTACTAATGTCCATATTGATTAGGTCCCTAGCCATCAGTACTGCCTCTTGTTCTTTTTTTTTGTGGTGAGTTTTTCCACCTTGTCATTTAATCCACATAGGAATAGACAAATGAGAGAACAAAATACTAAAAGGGTAGCAACGACCCAGAAAATATGCACTAACCAAATTGGAAGTGACCCAAAACCAGGGGTGAAAAAACAAAGAAAAAAATACGTATATATTAGACTGGTGAATAGCACAGAGCCACATGCTTGATTTGGGGTGTATTTTGGTCTGTTAGAAGAAACTACATCTCAAAATTCTACAGAAATGAAAACCTATATATATATATATATATATATCTACATACACACACACACAAATAAGTGTAAACATGATGAAGGGATGGAATATGAGTGTAAAGATGAAAATTAAAAGATTCTAAAAAAGGAATTGGTAAGATTAGACGTTAGCTGCAAAAAGAAAAAATAAAGAGCAAAGAATGTGATCAGGCTGGAGACTAGAACAAAGCTATGTGCTAGATTTAGGATATATTTTGATCTATTAGAAGAAACTGTATCCCAAAATTTTAAAGAAAAAAAAAACCCTGTATGTATTCAGAAAACAAGGTTAAATATAAGGAAGGATAAAATATGACTATAACAATGAAAATTATAAAAGGTTTTTAAAAATTGATAAGATAAAATAGTTTAAAACATTAAAATAGGGAAAATTTAAAAAATAGAATAAGAAAAAAAAATTTAAGAAATTTAACTTTGAAGGACTAAAGAATCATGGGGGAAAAAGCCATGAATTCTATATGTTGTTTACGTTTAGCTCTGGAGTTCCGCAGTTCTCATTGATCAGTGAACTTGGTCTTGGCTGGATGTTCTTGCTGATCTTTTGGGCGAGGGGCCCATTGCAGTGATTCTCAAATGTCTTTGCTGGAGGCAGAATTGCACTGCCCTTGCCAGGGGCCAGGCTAAGTAATCTGCTCTTGGGAGCTTTTGTTCCCTAAATGCTTTCTGTACAGTTTTGGAGGATGGAAATGAAAATGGCGGCCTCCCAATCTCCTGCCCCATAGGAGCAAAGAGCTCAGGGACCCACTCCTCAGTGCGCCCTCAGAGAAAAACAGTTAATCCCTCCCATCTCTCTGGTCTCTGGCCATACTGTGAGCTCACGCAGCCTGTGACCAGGCATTTCTATCTCTGGCACACGACCCCATTGAGAGTCTCTAAACTCAGAAGATTTCTGCCATGCTGATCCTCCCTGAGGAAGAAGGTGAGTCTCCCCAGATCTGCCACTTGTGGGGTCCCTGCTCAAAGAGCAGTGGTCCAACTGTGCCCGACTGTGGATCACAGTTTAAGGTAACCCTGAGCTGAGAGTCCCCTCCTCAGCTCCGTTTCTGTAATTGGCTTCCCTGCTCTAATACCTGGGAGCTCTGCCACGCTCAGACACCCCTGGTCTTTCTGTGACTCTGCAGGTCCTGAGACCAATCTGTCCCCGTGAGGGCTCCACCCCTGCTTAGCCTCTGGGGTGATGTCCCTCAGTGGAGCATGCTTGTAAAAGTTCCAGTTTTGTGCTCTGCTGCTCTCACACTTACCAGGAGCTGATGCCTCCCTCTGCAGTCTATCTTCCCATATGTCGCCTTGGAGTCACTTCTCCACACATCCTACCTTCCGGAAAGTGGTCAATTTTCTATTCCTAGGATTGCTGCTCTTCTCTTCTATCTTCTGTTGAGTTTGTACGTGTTTAGAATGGTTTGATAACTATCTAGCTGGACTTCTAGGACCTGATGATATTTAGGTCTACTCCTCTACCATCTTACTCCTCTCCAGATCTGGCCTCAACATTTTTAATAAAGTGGGACAAAGAGTCATTTACTAAGAATGAAGGAGGCATGGAGAATGTTTGGGGCTGGATTGTATCCCCCAGAATTCATATACTGAACTCTTAACCCCTAATACCTCAGAAGGTTACTCTATTAGGAGATAGAGGTAATTAAGGTACAATAAGGTCATTAAGGTGGACCTTCATATGACCATGTCCTTCTAAGAAAAGGAGGTGAGGATGCAAACACACACAGAGGAGAGATCATGTGGGCTCCCCACAAGAAGATGGCCATCTGCAACCCAGGGAGAGATGACTTGGGAGAAACCTGTCAACAGCTCCATCTAGCCTCCAGAACAATGAGAAAATTCATTGCTGGTGCTTACACCACCCAATGGTACTTTGTTGTGGCTGCCCAGCAGATGAGTACAGGGAAGAATGGAAGACTCGGACATGTAGGAAACATTTCTAACAGCCAGGGCAGGGAGTACCGTAACGAGTGAAGACGAAGGTGGAAGGAATGATTGCTGAGGGGTGATTTGTGTATAAGTGAGTTCAGATGCTGCTATGGGTAGGCATGGGATTGCTCAGCTGGGCTTCATGTGTGAGTCTGTGTGTGTGTGTGTGTGTGTGTGTGTGTGTGTGTGGTATATATACAAACACACTGGTATATATCAGGTTTCCAGTCATCTTCCATTTGTAAAGATGTGATACGAACATGTTTAATTTAGGAACTTGTCTGGTGATCAATGCACACATAGGATAAGTGATTAATCTGAAAGCTTTGGAAAGTATTATAGTAGGGCTCTGAGATCCTAGCTCAAAGGAAAAAACAAAACAAAAACCCACAAAAAAACAAAAAACACCCCAAATGAAAACAGGGTGCACTAAGTATCTTCTCCTTCCCCAGCTCTCAACCACTTCTTCTGCTCTGTTCTATTTCTACCTGCTTGGCTTCACATTCAGCCTTCCCTTGGGAAAGGCAGATCCTCAAAGAAAACCACCATGTGATGATACATAATGTGAAGAATCTTTGTTTCCTGGTGATCTTTGGGGGGTTGTCTGACCTTGGGAGAGGATAAATAAGCCACTGGCTTTGCTTCTCTGCTCCTGAGAACTGTCTTGGGGACTTTTCTCTTCCCTGCCAGCCCCCCGAGACCCTCCCAGGGCTGGCTTTAAGTGTAGGGAGTGGCCGTGGAGCAACTATGCAGGACTGAGCTCTCCTTGAGGGTTCAGGGTTTGCGTGATGTCAGTCTTGCCACTGAAAAGGGAATCCAAATGATCAAATGTGATTTTGTGGGGTCAGTGGGGGAGTCTTTTAAAGTTCTTCTTTTTTTTTCTTTTCAGGACACATCTCCAGATTTTTTTTTTTTTAAAGATTTTATTTATTTATTTGACAGAGAGAGATCACAAGTAGGCAGAGAGAGAGGAGGAAGCAGGCTCCCTGCCGAGCAGAGAGCCTGATGCGGGACTCGATCCCAGGACCCTGAGATCATGACCTGAGCCGAAGGCAGCGGCTTAACCCACTGAGCCACCCAGGCGCCCTCACATTCACAGATTTTAGCAAAAGTCTTTGTCAGATCTCCTGTTCTGATATTTTGCTCATCAAGCATGTTTCATTTATAGGTAAAGTACAGGATTTTTAGGGCTGTGAAACTTCTGTATGATCCTGTGATGATGGACACCTGTCTTTGCACATTCTATGGATTTCGACAAGTACATAACACAAAGAGTAACCTTAATATGAACTATGGGCCTTAGTTAAAATAATGTATCCATATCGGTTCATCATCTGTAACAAAGGTACTACACCAAAACAAGATGGGAGGGAGAGGGCGCAGTTTCTGTACTTCCTGATACATTTCTCTATAAATCTGTAACTGCTCCATAAAAGTAAGACCTGTAAAAATAAGGGGAAAAAAAATCAAGGTTCACGTATAAATGTCACCCCCTCCTTTTTATTCCCTATCTCCAGATTCTTCCCCACAATAACTGAGTCCAGCTTTGGAGACATGCTTCTTTGGGTGAAATGTCCACTTTCCAGCCTTTTAACTAAGTTTTGTCTTGTCCCTCCTTACCCCTTCCCCCTCTTCTTGTATTAATGGCTTTTGGGGTGGTTATTGGGGTTGGTTATTCTGGTTCAGACCCCTGTGGAGACATTTTGGAATCTTGCCTGAAGGCTGAGGTCTGCTTTGTATCAACAGCCTGAGACGAGTGTCCCTCAGGGTGGATGATGGGTCTCTGTAAGCAGGGGAAGGGCACTTCAGGGGGGTCGGATGTCTGCAAGGTGCTCTTGCAGTCAAATGCTCTACCAAAGAGCTATACCCCCTGCAAGGTGCTCTTGGATGGGAGGTTTTAAAGGTGATGCCTGGAGGCAAGCTGGACGTAGAGAGGGAGAAGTCCAGGTGAGACTTCTTTACTCTGGAATCTTCTGTGGACAGTCAGCTCTGGTCATCTAGCCATTGGTTCCTCTTTGTGACTATTTGCCTCTTATTGTGCTCTGGACTTTAGTTCAAAGACTTTCTCAGAGCTCCTAACCTAGAGAATGAAAGGACGGGATTTGATCCATACTTGGGTATGAGTGTCAAAGGGGCAACACTCCCCTTCCTATTGTGATGAAGCAGGTACCCATGTGGGCCCTACGAGAATGTGAAGCTTAGGAACATATAAGGCTGTGGCATCTGGGACATTATCTTACTGATCTTGAGGTATTGATTTATTTTCTTATGAGAAGTGGTCTTTTCTTACATAATCTCTTATGTTAAGAGATTATATATTAAGTACAAGATTCTTTCTCAGAAATCACAAAGAGGCTGGACCAGAAAGGATGAGACCCTAGAGTTCATTCATACACAGTAGCGGTGACAGCAGAAGATCAACCTTGCCTGCCTTTCATAGATGCCAAGTGCCTTCCCATGGGGGTTTTATGTTGCTGGGACCAGCCTACCCCTGGAGAAGTTCATTTTCTACCTGCATTTGGATAACAGGCTGGGTTCTGGGCTTCTCCTGCTCTGGTCTCCCTATGTACCTGTTGTTTCAGAGTAACAGGTCAGTGAGCTGAGTTACAGGGGAGGAAAATTGTCCCCTTAGGAGGAAGGAAGCAGCCATCCCAAAAGCCAGGGCCAGTTGGCCAAGGCACTAGTTCTTACTGTAGACTGTGAATAATGCAATGCATGTGATCTTGTTGCCTGTGAGAGAAACAGAAAAAGGTAATTTCTGGAGGGTCTGTAACTTCCAAACACTATAGTTATGGAGCTGAAAAGTAAGCAAAAATGATTTGAGGCAGATGAGGTTTTCATGCCCTCAGGAAGGTATGTGCCATGCAGCCAGCTTCTCCGGATCTAGGATAATCTAAAACTTGGGTGTGGGGAGCAAGTGAAGGACTGCAGTGGACTTGGAGGGCAGGGCTTCTTCCACTGAAAGAACTCTTTCAAGTGGACTCTGGGTTGAAAACTAATAGCTTTCTCCTAGCCAACCCGCAATCTCGGTCTTTTTCTCTCTCTATCTTTCTATATTTCTATCTATATTTATCTTTCTCTTATATATCTCTTATTTATATCTTATATATCTCTTATTTATATTTATATTTCTCTTTCTATCTATATCTATCTATCTATCTATCTATCTATCTATAGCTAGCTATCTTTCTACCCATCTGCACATCCATCATCTAATTTTTCTGTGTTTTTTTTTTTTTCCTTTTCGAGAAATGTCAGGGTCTGTATGAAGGTGCTATTCACTATTCCTTGTGCCTGTTGATTCAGGACTCTTGGTACATTTCACTCTGTGAAGCTGTAGATACAAAGTTGAATCAGGTGAAGTTCCAGTAGGAAATGATTACTGCTTTGCAGTGTCTATTAAGTGGCACCTTATACAACCTGAAATCCAGACTATTTTATAAAATGGGTCTCAAACTATACCTTTGGAGAAAAAAACCAGCTTCTTTTCACATGGTATTATTCAAATGAAGGCATAGCAAATAGTTATTTAGGAACAAGTAATTGCCACCATCAAAAACAAGGTAATATGAGTGTGACAACACATATAAGCATTGTCTATGCTGATTTGATTAAGCAAGAGAAAAATGATTATTCATTTTGCTATCTGTGAACATCCTGGTAGAATTGGGAAACATGGTTGGAGCTTGGAAATATTGGGGGGGTAAATAATAGTTTTTTGTTTGTTTGTGAGAGAGAAAGAAAGACAGTGAGTGGCAGGGAGGGGAGGGGAGGAGGGGGAGAGAGAATCTTAAGCAGGCTCCATGCCCAGTGTGGAGCCGAACATGGGCTCGATCCCACAACTTTGAGGATCAAAGTTCAACTGTGCTGAAATCAGGTGGCTTAACCAATTGAGCCACCCAGGTGTCCCCAGAATTACAGATTTTTAAAGACATGTTTGCTATGGGGACTCTTTCTTTTTACAGATCTGAGCAGGAGTTCCCCTAGCTTCAGGCTTCTGTGCCATTCCTCTTGCATCCTTTCCCCCTCAGATCTCCATCAGTACAATCTGGGGCTGCTTAGTGCAGCTGAGTTCAGCCAGCCCTGCCCTTATCCCTTGTGACCTTCAGCTTCCCTTTAGTTGACCTTTTGGAGTTTAAAGTTTCAGGAGAGATACTTTCAGGGGGATTTGTGTAGGAGCAAAAAGACATGTTCCTATAGATCATGAGCAAGTAGGTAGAGCCTGTGAAGAAACTGCTTATGATGAGGCCAGAACCTTCACATACATGCTTCCATCCATCTCTCTATCCATGGAGGCATGTATCCATTCATCCACTCATGCACGCCATTCATCTACCATCTGTGCACCTGCCCACCGATGCATCCATCTGTGCTTCAATCCTTCCATCTATCCATTATCCATCTGCCCCTATAGCAAAGGGAGAACACAAATTCCCTGATTTTGGAGATATTTAAATTGATTTTTCTGCCTTTTGAGTAGCTATGACTCAATGCATAAGACATTAAAGATTAGTGTACTGTATCAAAATTTTTAACTTTTTTTTAAACAGTGAACTTCGGAAGAAACCTCATATACGAGATAAATACATAGCCATCTGAAAAGGCATCTGGATCTCTGCTACACAAATACCCTCCTCTCAACTACTGTGGCACCTTCACAAGATCCTTTGGCTACCTGGAGCACAGCTTACACACTGCTATGCTTTGGTATAAAACAAAGTATTGACGGTGTGGTTTCAGCAATTGATCTTGGGGCGATAAGGGAAGGGAGAGGTCACTGGGAGGTAGAGATTTTGGAGGAAGTGTTTTGAAAGAGGGGTTGTGCCTTGAAAGGGAAGTCACATCTTGATCCATGAAGAGAAAGTGGGGAACACACTGCTTGGCAGGGTAGAGGCACCGAGGTGGAGATGGGGTAGAGGAAGAAAGGTTATCAGTCAGGGGCCAATGAGGAAAAGATGGCGCAGTAAAGCTGAGTAATTGAGAGTGTATTAAAGGGGTAATTGACAAAGCTACAGCAGGTTTGGAGAAGATAATAAAGGATAGTGTGGAATCTTGAAGTTGGTGCAGCTTTGAACAATTATGGGGGAGGGTGTGTGTGTGTGGGGGGGTGTAAGAGGAATTTGTCACTTCTGGACCCAGAGAGAGAGCTGGACCACCTAACAGGATGTGTGGCCTTTAGCTGAGGGATGCAGGGAGAAGTTCAGCAAGTAGGTCAGGGAAATAAATCGCCCACTTTGCTCTTTCTCTCCTGCCATTTCATTGACCAAACCAATTGGAAACCAGAAACCAATGAAACCCATAAAGATTTACCTCCCAAAGTCCAGGAGAATGGTGGAGAAGGGATCTGGAGGGACAGACAAAAAATAGCCATATATAGAGTAATTGGGTTAGAACCCAAGGACCTATTATCAGTGAGCTCTTGCTTCAGTAATGCTGTGTAATAAACAACCCCCAAATCTCAATGGAACATACGTTTCATGGGTCTGTGGGTTGGCCAGGTGGCTCTGCTGAAGGCTCTGGAGGTTGAGGTGGCTTTTCTACTCACTGTGGGTATGTCTTAGTTGGGGCCATTTTGTTCCATGTGTGTTCTCTCTATAGCCCAGGCTGCCGGGGCAGCAGATACCCAGGGGAGGCTTGTCAGGCCTGGCGTGGCTCCTGCTCCATGGCACAGGAATTGATTTTATTTAAAAAAAAATTTCATTTATTTATTTGACAGAGATAGAGAGCACAAGCAGGTGGAGCGGCAGGCAGAGGGAGAGGGAGAAGCAAGCTCCCTGCTGAGGGAGGAGCTGGACGAGGGGCATGATCCCAGGACCCCGGGGTCATGACCTGAGCTGAAGGTAGCCGCTTAACCCACAGAGCCACCCAGGTGCTCCAGGAATTGATTCTAAGACACCTATAATTCCCTGTAGTTTCCAGCCATGATTCGGTGGGTCACAGCAATGTGTGACATGTAAAGAGTACAGTAAACTCTGGCACCAAAGATTAGAAGACTGGTCAAAGGACAGTTCTCCATACCTGGTCAAGAAGACTAAATCGAGATCCTTTGGTTATGCCCATTTAAAAAAAATTATATATATATATATATATATATATACATATATATATACACATACATACATATATATATATTTAAGAGAGCGAGGGCTCATGAGTAGGAAGGAGGGGCAGAAAGAGAGGAAGAAGCAGGCTCCCTACTGAGCAGGGAGCCCGAAGTGGGGCTCTATCCCAGGACCCTGAGATCATGACCTGAGCCAAAGGCAGAGGCTTAACCAACTGAGCCACCCAGGCCCTAAAGTTGGTTTGCTTAAGCTTGCTTTTTTTCTGGACTTTTGCCCAACTGGGCATGCTATGTACTTACTTGAACAAGAATATCTAGGAGGCGAGGAAAAACGATGAACAGGTGAAGCAAAATCTTTTCAATATCTCCTTTGTGATTATAGAATAAATATGATACCATTCCATTAAGGGATTCTTCCTAGGAAAATGGAACTATTGTATACAGCAACATCTCAAAAACACTGGGAAGTCCACCTGTACTTGTAAAATTGTTGAGTATAATAGCAAGAGAAGAGATACTTGATCACACTGCCATTTAGAAAAAGTTTCTAAAGCTTTTCCCAGACTCAGGGCCATACTTTGGTAAAAGGATGAAACTGTTTTATCATCTGATTTTTTTCAGTCTATCTTCTTCCATTTATGTTGATGGAATGACATGTATAATATACTTAGATCCAATATATGGATGTATAATAAGCAATTATGAGTAACATGAATTCCTTCATTTCTCTTGCTTGACTTCTCCCACTCTTTGGTGCTTTTATGATTTTATAACTGACTGGCCACATTCACTTTCCTCTCTTCCAATTCAGTTGTTTTTTGGTCTTGCAACTAATCTGTAGACATCTAACACAGGGAAGGAGTTTTATTGTTTCATCCAGCACACTTGTGCATAGTGTTTGGCGTGGAAAGAGGAATCAGCTCTACTTTCAAGGTGCGTTTGTTGGGAAAGGAATCAGGCAAGAAGTGATGCTTGGGCTGAGTCTTAAAGAAGGTTCTTTCCAAGAAAAAAAGATGAGGAAGGAGTCAGTTGAAGTGTGGGGGTGAGAAAGAGCGTGGGGTAAGTGCAGCTGGCTTGGAAGGCTGTTTGGGTGCCTGTGGAAGGAGGGTGGGGTTGCAGCCAGAGGAAGGCTGGAGGTGTGAGTGGGAACTCGTGATTCTCTGTAATGTGCTAGGCTGAGGATTTGGGGTAGGATGGACTTGGATTTTGAATTAAGAATGAGGATCCGGATCAGATTTGCATTTTTGAAGGCTACTGTGACAGCAATGTGGGCAACAGCAGGTCTTCCAAGTAGTCCCTGTTTTCTAATTTCTAAAGTAGGGACAAGGGGCCCCTGAGAGGTTCCGTCGGTTAAACCATGGACTCTTGATTTCAGCTTGGGTCATGATCTCAGGGTTGTGAGATCGAGCCCCCATCAGGCTCCATGCTCAGAGGGGTTCCTGCTTGAGATTCTCAGTCTCCTTCTCACCCCACTTGTACTCTCTGTCTCAAATAAATAAATCCTTTAAAAAGATAAAGGGCAATAGGTTTTGTATGAAGATTAGAGGAGATAATGTAGGTGAAAATGCCAAACATATTTAAACTGTTACTCTTCTTGTGTGACTTCTTTGAGTCATGAATGAGTTAATATGCTTACTTTTTCAAGAAGAGACCAGCTTTGTCATCTGAGGCAAAAAGGATATGCTCGGTATTGTTACCTGACTTATATAGCTTCCTACTTCCTTAAACATCTGGGTTTTAAAATAGGAGTGGCTATTACTGTTTGTTGTCTGATTTAGCTTAAATTTTAGCTCCTTCAAATTGGAAGGGTGGTGGGGGAACAGACGAATATTTGTAAGAGAAGCAGAAAGGGTCCCCCCCCCCCCTCCTGGTGTGGATTCATCCTTTACAAGAGCCAGTAAGGAAGAAAAAATTCCCTTCTCTCAGCATGTAGGAAATCACGTGCCTGAAGACATCATAGTTCATTAAATCTCTCCTCCCAAAAGAGCATCAGCTGTGAGTAGGTGAACAGAAGCCTGGTGTGTAAATAGCTAAATGCACAGAGAAGCATGTGAGGCATCTTATAATGTGAGATACTCAGATCTGATTTTATTCAGGGTGGTATTAAGAAGGTCCTTGGTTTCTAAAGAACATTAGATCATTTTCAGAGCTCAGATCTGAATCCTGTCTCACTGGTGATGGTGTGACCGAGAAAATGATGTCAACTCTTCTGATCCTCCCCTTTTCTGTCAGTGGGGAGGGTTGAAAAGCCTGCTTCATAGGGCTGCTGGGAGGAGGACATGAAATTGTCTGACTCAAGCACTTGCTGTAGTGCTTGACAATGAGAGCACTGTAAGTTCAGGGCTAGGACAGGAACAGTCCCAGCTGTGGGAACTACCTATTCCCTTCTCATGGGGGCAGAAGACATTTAAGTTGCTTTTGGGCATGAATCTTAATTACTTAAACAGGAAAAGGACAAATAGGCGATTTGGTTTAGTCTCTGAAAGGTCTTGAGGGGTTGGGTTTCATCTATGAATGGTCTTGAGCCTGAATAAGTACTAGAGTCCAGTGGTTGCCTTGTATCATGGGGCCCAGATGCCAGTGGGTCCTGTCCACCTGACCAGGCTACATGGACCGGGCATCAGGGCATAAAGGTGCTGAGGAGATGGCCACTTGGGGCTGCAGAGATGGGAGATGGCATGGATGGTGACCAGGGGTAAGACAACATAGTCCACACAGCTACAGGTGTGAAAGTCAAACTCTGTCTTTATTCTTTTACCATTTTATTTGGGATAGGTAGCAGCATTGCCTGGGAAGCTCCTTGGAAGGGGAGGAGAGGAATTCTGTTGGATAGAAATCTTACCTTTGAGAATCAATGATATCTAATGCCTATTTTCAGCACATTTCTTGTTAAACTTTTCAATGGCAAGTCAAGGAATAGGAGGAGGATGGACTCAGAGGAAAGGTTCGTTGCAGGCGTTCAGTGTAGTGGCCAAAAGTTGACTCTTGCATTTCATTATGCATGTGCCTTGGAGTTATGCTTTTGGGAAGGTGAATTAAGAAAACACAAACTTTCCAGATAGCGTATAGCTTTCCCCATCTTTCTTGTATCTCTGTCCTTGGTTGACAGGATGCTATACTTTCCTGACAATCATTAGCAACTCTATTATGAGTCTGATACCACACACATTCATACCGTAGCCACAAAACAAGGCTTTCTAGGTGCTCTGTCTTTTCCAACAGATACCTTTCTACCACCCCTAACGTCCACCAAAATGAAGCAGAAGCACATCCTGAGTTGACCACTTCCTCCGGGCCCAGCCAGGCACACAAGAATGCTGGCTGGTGATGGACTCGATACACAGCCCACTTGACTGAGCCATGTATATGTTCAGGCTTGACCGTACCCTGGAAAAATCTGAAAGGATATTTGTAGACATTTCAAGTGATTGACTCTTCTGAGGAAATGCTACATTAAAAAATATATACACATATATATTTAATATTTTTTTAAAACCACAATTGAAAAAAAATTTTTTGCCATTGGGTAGAATTAAATCTGACAAGAAACCCTAGGAGTTTTTTTTATTAGTACCATTATTGTTTTCTTTGGCTCCATGTATTATATTGGTTAAAGGACAAAAAAAAAAAAAAAAAAAGGAAGAAAAGGAAAAAATTGTAAAAAGGCAAATATTTTGTACAAAAATACAAAGTTTTAAAAGCTCTTTAAGTATATTTCATATTATCACTAAGAGTTGGCCTATATATCTGTATGTCTGCATATTTTTCTTATGTCTGGGATTTGAGAAATGTAAGGTACTGTTCACACAATACAGTTTAAGTTCTTAGAGCTCAACAACCAATGATAGCCTTTTTTCTGATTGGAGCAATCCATACTTTGGAAGATGTGATTTGCATAATTATACAGTTACTGGCTGAGAAACATCTATGTGATTCAGTCCATTTGCATACTGAAAATCAATATATCATACTGGGGGAACATTTCGGTTCTGAAGTCCTTGAGTAAAGGAGGATGGTAGAGATAACCAGCCGTCAATCTTTTCAGAAACTGGTCTTCAGTGCTTTTTTCCCAATCTGGAGAGAAGGTGATACAATCAGAAAGCAGTATCCTTTCCCTTTGAGAACCATCCAGAAGTTAGCTCATGTTATTACATCATAGTCCATTATAATGCAGATGATAGTACTAAAAGAGAGGAAAAATAATGGGCATTTAGTTTTTCTTAAAGAACACCATTAATGTACAATTCAAAAAAAAAAAGGAACATGTATTTTTATAGGAAAAATTAAAAAATACAACATTCAGTTATTTTTTCAAAGAAATGCCTGTAAGGTCATATTCAGATTAACTAAAAGGTAAATTTCCTTTTGAAGAAGCCTATTCTGGGCTCCACTCAAATCCCAAGTGGCCAAACAAGGCAAACAAATGACAAGTCTGGGTGACTTCTCACCCTCTACTTTAATTTCTTTTTTCTTTTTTTTTTTTAAAAGATTTTATTTATTTACTTGAGAGAGAGACAGTGAGAGAGCGCATGAACGAGAAGGTCAGAGAGAGAAGCAGACTCCCCATGGAGCTGGGAGTCCGATGCGGGACTCGATCCTGGGACTCCAGGATCATGACCCGAGCCGAAGGCAGTCGTCCAACCAACTGAGCCACCCAGGCGTCCCTCTTTTTTTTTTTTTTTTTTTTTTTTTAAATGAGGTATAGCTGACACACCACATATTAGTATGTTTCAGGTGTACAATATGATTTGGTAATTGTTTACATTCTGAAATGATCACCACAGCAAGTCTAGTTAACACCTGTCATCACATTTAGTTAGAAAAAGAATTTTTCTTTTAACTTCTTCAAGTTTTAATTTTAATTCCAGCTAACACAGAGTGTTATATTAATTTCAGGTGTATAATACAGTGATTCAACAATCCCTGGTGCTCATCATGATAAGTGCACTCCTTAACCTCCATCACCCATTTTAAATGCCCATCCCCCCCAGCCTACCTCCCTTCTGGTGGCCATCAGTTTGTTCTCTATAGTTAAGAGTCCATTCCTTGGTTTGTCTTTCTCTCTTTTTCCATGTGTTCATTTGTTTTGTTTCTTAAAATCCACATGTGTGTAATCATATGGTATTTGTCTTTCTCTTCATGATTTTGCTTACCATAATACCCTCTAGCTCCATCCACGATATTGCAAATGTCCAGATTTCATTCTTTTTTGTTGCTGAATAGTATTCCATTGTATACATATAATACATCTTCTTTATCCATTCATCTATTAATGGAGGGTTGGGCTGCCTTTCATTTTTTTCTTTTTTAAAGATTTTTATTTATTTATTTGACAGAGATCACAAGTAGGCAGAGAGGCAGGCAGAGAGAGAGAGGAGGAAGCAGGCTCCCCGATGAGCAAAGAGCCTGATGCGGGGCTTGATCCCAAGACCCTGGGATCATGACCTGAGCCGAAGGCAGAGGCTTTAACCCACTGAGCCACCCAGGCGTCCCCCTTTCATTTTTTCTAAAGTTTCCTTTGCTGTGTAGGAGCTTTTTAGTTTGATACAGTTCCAATTGTTTATTTTTGCCTTTGTTGCCTTTGCTTTTGGTGTCAGATGAAAAAAATCATCACCAAGACTGATGGTCAAGGGGCGTACTGCTTATGTTTTCCTCTAGGGATTTTATAGTTTCAGGTCTTAAGTCTTTAATCCATTTTGAGTTAATTTTTGTGTATGATGTACACTTCATGATTTTGCATATGGCTCCAGTCTGCCTAACACTAGTCATTGAAGATACTGTTCTTTTGCTGTTATGTATTCTTGGCTCCTTTGTCAGTTAATTGACCAGATATGTATGGGCTTATTTTTCTATTCTGGTCCATGATCTGTTCCACAATCTACATGTCTGTTTTTATGCCAGTACTATACTGTTCTGTTCTCATTACTGTGCCTTTATAATAGAGTTTGAAATCACATTTCAAAATGCTTCTAGCTTTTTTATTCTTAAGATGGCTTTGGCTCTTTGGGGTCTTTTGTGGTTTCATACAGATTTTAGGATTGTTCTTTTTCTATGAAGAATCTCTATGGAATTTTTTTTTAATTTTTTATTTTTTATAAACATATATTTTTATCCCCAGGGGTACAGGTCTGTGAATCACCAGGTTTACACACTTCGCAGCACTCACCAAAGCACATACCCTCCCCAATGTCCATAATCCCACCCACTTCTCCCAAACCCCCTCCCCCCAGCAACCCTACACTGTTGGTGGGAATGCAAGCTGGTGCAGCCACTCTGGAAAACAGCATGGAGGTTCCTCAAAATGTTGAAAATAGAACTGCCCTATGACCCAGCAATTGCACTACTGGGTATTTACCCTAAAGATACAAACGTAGTGATCCAAAGGGGCATGTGCACCCGAATGTTTATAGCAGCAATGTCCACAATCGCCAAACTATGGAAAGAACTTAGATGTCCATCAACAGATGAATGGATCTCTATGGAATTTTGATAGGGATAGGACTGAATTGCTTTGGCTAGTATGGACAGTTTAAAAATATCCTTCCAATCCATGAGCATGGACTATCTTTGCATTTATTTATGTCATCTTCAATTTCTTTCATCAATGTCTCATAAGGTTTCAATGTACAGATCTTTCACTCCTTGGTTAATTTATTCCTAGGTATTTTCTTTGACGCAATTGTGAGTGGAGATGTTTTCTTAATTTGTCTTAGCATTCGTAATTAGCGTATGGAAATGTAACAGATATTGGTATACTGGTTTTTTATCCTGCAACTTTACTGAATATATTTACTAGTTCTAATGGGTGTTTTGTTTGTTTGTTTAGTGGAATCTTTAGGATCTTCTATATATAAAATCATGCCATTTGTGAATAGTGACAGTTTTACTTCTTCCTTTCTAATTTGGATGCCTTTTCTTTTTTCCCTCTAATGTCTCTGGTTAGGACTCCACCCCACCCCATACACTTGAAAACACTTTTATCTTCATAAAAAAATATGTTAGTTGAATGGGATTTTTAAAAATTTAAATTCAACATATAGTATATCATTAGTACATACAGTACAACATAAAGCCAACATATAGTACCTTATTAGTTTTTGGTATAGTGTTCAAAGATTCATTAGTTGCATATAACACCCAGTACTCATCATATCACATGCCTTCCTTAATGCTTTTGTTCAATGTAATACTACATTGAACAAAAATGGCAAGAATGGGCACATCCTTGTCTTGTTTCTGATCTTAGACAGAAAGTTTTCAGCTTTTCACCATCGAGTATGATGTCAGCTATCGGCTTATCTTCTAAGACCTTTATTATGTTGAGGCCTCTCTATTCACTTTGTTGAGAGTTATTTTATTCTAAATGGAGGCTGAATTTTGTCAAATGCTTTTCTGTATCTATTGAGGTATTATTTTGATCCTTCATTTTGTGAATGTATCCCACTGATTGATATATGGATATTGAACCATCCCTGCCTCCTTGCAATAAATCCCACTTCTCATGGTGTATTATCCTTTCAACATATTGTTGAATTCAGTTTGCTGATATTTTGTTGAGGATTTTTGCATCTATGTTCATCAGAGATATTGGCCTGTAATTTTCTTGTGGCATACTTCTCTGGTTTTGGTATTGAGATAATGACGGCTTTGTAAAATTAGTTTAGAAGTAGTCTCTCTTCTCTTTTTTCGAAAAGTTTGAGAAGGATAGTATTAATTCTTTGCATTGTTTGATAGTATAAAATCAGATTTTATACTGGTGATAGAATGCACCAGTAAAGCCCTCTGGCTGTGGACTTGTTTGTTGGGAAGTTTTTGATTATTGATTTAATCTCCTTACTACTAATCTGTCTGTTCATGTATTCTCTTTTCTTTGTTATTCAGTCTTGGTAGGTTTATGTTTCTAGGAATTTATCCATTTCTTCTAGCTTGTCAAATTTCCTGTCAATAATTGTTCAGAATAGTCTCCTATGATCTTTGTATTTCTGTGGTATTAGTTGTAATATCTCTACTTTCATTTCTGATTTTACTTAAAATTGAGTCTGCTCTCTCTTTTTCTTGGTGAGTCTAGCTATAGTTTTGTCAGTTTTATCCTTTTTAAAGAACCAGCTCTTATTTTCATTGAGCTTTTATGGTGTCTTAGTCGGCATTGCATTCCCTTCTGCTCTTGTTTTTGTTATTTCCTACCTTCTGCTAACTTTGGACTTCATTTTCTAGTTCTTTGAGATGTAAACGTAGGTTACTTATCTGAGCTTTTCTTGTCTATGGAGGTGGGTATTTATTGCTATGAAGTCTCTTAGAACTGCTTTTGCAGCATCCTGTAAGTTTTGGTATGTTGTATTTCCATTTTCATTTGTCTCAAGGAATTTTTTGATCTCTTCTTTGATCTACTGGTTTATTTAGTAGCATGTTGTTTAATCTTCACATATTGGTGAATTTTCCAGTTTTCCTTTTGTAATTGATTTCTACTTTTATATCACTGTGGTCAGAAAAGATGTTTGGTAGGATTTCAGTCTTCTTAAATTTAACTTGTCTTGTGGCCTAATATATGATCTTGTGGCCTAATATATGTACATTCTCAAATGCTTCATGTACATTTGAGAAGAATATGTTTTCTGTTGATTTTTTTTTTTTAAAGATTTTATTTATTTATTTGACAGACAGAGATCACAAGCAGGCAGAGAGGCAGGCAGAGAGAGAGAGAGGAGGAAGCAGGCTCGCTGCTGAGCAGAGAGCCCGATGCGGGACTCGATCCCAGGACCCTGGGATCATGACCTGAGCCGAAGGCA